>NC_092871.1:4546318-4591016 GCF_032062135.1 Pyxicephalus adspersus | reverse complement strand
GTCCAGGATTGTTCACGCTGCCACACATGAAGCTCCATCAATATAAAATGTTACATTTCCTCTGCAAGCTGTGACGTCCCAGCCAAAGCATTTTGTGACAGCAGATTGTTTATATTCGGCGTCCTCCAGGGAAATAATCCCAAGACGCACATTATGCATTTACAGAAATTCATTCGGGAAGTCTTTACACTTTCCAGGTTGCATATCAGCTTGTTGCTGTGTGAAGATGTCAATGAAATCTAATGTCATTATTACCGAAGGTGACACAAGAATGAGATACCTGAGTTATGTCAGAGGCACGGCACGCAGCCAGGTAAATCGCAAGTTTGTAGTGTTCATCCTCCAGGAATGCAATTCATCTTATTCCCATTTAGAGTCCAATGCACCCAAATCTGACATTTGAGTGTTTGATAGATGCTGGAGAGTTTACAATGGCCCTGATTTAATAAAGCTCTGCAAGACTCCAGCAGACGCACCGTCATGGGTGATCCGGGGTGATCCAGCAAACCTGTAAGGGATTTGCTTTTAGGTAGCAAATGTTTTCAGTCCTGAACCTGGTTTCAGGTTTGCTGGGTCACCCAGGTTCACTCATTATGATCTGTCTTGGAACGCTTTATTAAATCAGGCCCAATGTATTTTATATCTGGATGACTCGGCTGGAGAGATCTCTGCGCTGAGCAGGAATGAAGTTTAGTTTGTTAATAGGTTGGGGTCATGGTGAAAGTTGCAGGAATCTCAGGAAATCGCAGGATTACCTGGAAATTCTTCTTGCTGCAGCAGGAAAACCCAAAATGGGGGAAGATTCATTTTTTTTAACAATGTATGTGAGTAATCTCTTTCCATTGCCCTATGACAAAGTCCGCTTCATTTTCCTTCTGAAACTTTTCCGGGACCGGTGACCTCACATCTGGGGGTGGCTGCTCTTCCATTATTTATCTTCTTGGCTGTATCTGATTATTTTTTGGGGGGTGGAAAAGAAATGTTGGGGTGATGGGAGATCAACTTACTGCAGGGTAATCAGCAGTTTCTCCACTGGAGTAAAAAGATCGCACTGATGTGTCCTCTGCATGGTGAGGTGCAAGGTCAGCAGCTGCAGCAACTCATTAAAGCTGGAGATGGCCATGCGGGTGGCAGCACAGAACTTGGCCGGATGGCAGCGCAGATTTTCATAAAGGGCCCCAGAACAACATAAGTTGAGTTGGATCCATCTGGCAAATCCAAAACAGGGAAAAATCTCCAAATATGTGTAGCTCTGGGATCTACTTACCACAGCTTCTGGGTACAGGAAGTAATGATGTAAATCCGTGTCCTTAATTTATACAAACTCCTCTTATGACGCTTAAAAACGCCTGGACAAGCGATGGTAAATGCCAGCAATTGGCAGTGGTTTTTATCGCTTGTCATGTGTCACTTTATCCACTAGGTGGCAGTAATGTAGCGTCAGTGAATGTACAGGCAGTGGACGGCTGGGTGTAATGTCTCTCTTTCCCACGAGATGGCAGCAATGTAGCATCAGTGAATGCACAGGCAAATGACAGCAGGGTGCAATATCTCTTTTTTCCAGTAGATGGCGGCAATGCACTATCATCAAATGAAAGGTATGTTCGCCTTTCGCCACTAGGTGGTAGCAATGCAATGACGTGTATACAGAAACTAGGACAGCGTCGCACATGCCCGCTAGATGGCGGCAGTGTAGCGGCGATGAATACTTTGAGACTGCAGTGCCTTTCTTTTTCCACTCGGTGGCAGCAAGCGGCGCGGCGTGATGACGTCAGGCAGGGGACGCTGGGCCGGGAAGCCGGGGACGGACCGGTGAGGGATGGAGAGGCCGAGACCCCCGCCCAGGGCGCACGGAGCCCTTCCCGTATCCTTACCGATACCGCGTACTGTCCGGGTGTGGCTGCGCGCTGCATTGTGTGTGTTGTCACCGTGTTGTGCATTGTGTGTAATGTCACTGTGCGGTCTCCGGGTGTCGCTGTGCGCTGTATTGTTTGGTCTGATAGTCGGGGGGTCTGGTGACAGACATAGGTGGACCTGTCATGCTGTGTCCCAGCTCCTGAGTGTGTACAGCTCTTCTATCATTGTTATGTGCGGGCTGGAGCTGGGCGCTGACATTCCCCATCACCTGACTGAAGCTTGTAATATAAATCTATGAGGCTTAGACAGGTTTTCCTTAACACTCTCCAGGCAGCCAATCAGCTTTCCCTGACAGCGGTGCATATGGTGGAGGGCAGCGAGGTGACGCTGGGGAGGAAAGTTCCCTGTATGCTGATACTGGGCCACCAGAGGGACGGACAGTACACGTGAGTACACAGAACACGCTACATGTATGTTACGTGCAATACTGTGTGTCTGATTTTCTTTACATTGGTCCGCCGGGCCCATCCAGTGCCGGCCCAGGGTCCGCGGGGCCCATCCAGTGGCGGCCCAGGGTCCTCCGGGCCCATCCAGTGCAGGGTTCTCCCCAGGCCCTTTTAGCTGGGTGCACCACCCGGCACTTTTCAGCACCCACCCAGCTGTTTTTGGGTGGTTACTAAAGAGTTTGGTCACAATACAGGGGCTGCCACCCACCTACAGTTTCTTCCCACCCGGCTTAAAAAAATTTCTGGGTTGAGCACTGCAGTGGCGGCCCAGGGTCCGCCGGGCCCATCCAATGGCTGCCCAAGGTCCACAAGCTTAATCCAGAGCCCATCACTGCTCTGCATGCTCCTCTGGTGTAATTTGCCATACGGGTGGGTCTGCAGATGTCTCCGCCCACAGATAGAGGAAGCCCCGCCCCTTCTAGTTGTACATTGTAAATCACCTGTAAAGATTGCAGGTTCTGCTCTTCACTCGATTGTTGGACTTGAAAAGAAGAAGCAGCAGACTGAGGAGGTCATCCCCCTGCTCTCTCCTCTTATCAGCATGTTTCTTCCTTCTCTCTTTCTAGGTCTGAGCTCTGCTTTGCACGTATTAATTGAATAATGTATAATGATATGAGGGAGGAGGAGAGCAGAGTGCTGACCTCAGCAGTGTAATGATGGCCGGTCATTGTCTAAGGGAATGACCGGTGACACAGATTGATATATTTTGGTGTTACTGTGTTCCTTCTCCTCGCTGGTAACGTTTCTGCTTTATATTTTCAGGCTGCACATTCGCACTCCGGGGAAGGTCGCAGCCAACGATGAAATTCTCCCCATCACTAATAACTTCAGATGTGTACAAGGTAAGAAATCTTCCATTGCTGGGGTCACAATAGAATTGACAAGATGATTAGTTTATGATGGGGGAGGTTTAGAACCCCTTCTGTATGCTTCATGTTGGACAGTAATGTTTTTTGCATTTTAAACAATCTTTATATAAACAAACTTTTTGTACAATAATTTTTCCTTTTTATTTTTTGAATACAATAAGTGTATCTGGCAATTACAGTTTCAGACAGATGAACACTGACACCTTCAGGCTGCACTGGTATCTGCAGGCTTGGGGTCCTCCTTTGTGTCCTATCTGCTCCCCAATTACTGACATTGCAAATCAAAGTAGGAGGAGTCAATACTGCCAATCTAGAAAGCAGTGGGCGGGGTCAAGTGCTGATTGACACGTGCTAACACCTATTTTTGCAAGCACAGCCTACATTAAGAGTGACAGCTGTGCTCAGTCAGTGACAGGGCCTCTTTAATGCATCGTTGGGAAGCCATAAATGAAAATAACGAATTATAACACTGTAATTCTGTGCAACTCGTCTGTCATGTTTGCATCATCCTTATCCTTCCTCAGCCCTCTTCCCTTTTCTGTATTCCTCTTGGTCTGATCAGTTTTCTCCTCTCCCTTCCAGAAGCGGAGGAGCCTCTTCTCATCGACATCTCTACTAACAGTACGTATTCCTCTTACTGTACTTATATCTGCTGTCAGTTTTTAGACTCCACCCACATGATGGGCGGAGCCTCCTTCACTCTCTCAAAGTCTCCTGCATGCCTGAACCTTCTGCTCCCCCTCTGCACTCAATGGTTACACCCACCGCCCAATAGGCTTCCACAGAACGCAGTAACATTGTGGGAGAAACCATTGCTAACAGAGGGGGGGGACACAAGTATTACACTATCAGACTTGTCAGATGCTTGAAATTCCTCAGATGCCACAGTGAGGATCTGATAATATTTTTTTGATCTTTTTGTCGGGCTTGTCTTTTAAAGAAAAAAAAATCTGGCAGCGGTTGCTTTATTTCTTTTAGATCTGCAGTGCTTGTTGTTGGAAGGAATTCTTTAAATATCTGAATATATTTACATGTAGACCGCCCTAGGTAACGCCCACATGTGATGCTAAGCCTCTGATTGAAAGAACTGACATCCAATGAATAAAAGGTGCGGGGCCCATGGACTGTTATGTTGGAAAGGGAGGGGCTAGATGATGATTGACGTCCCCCAGCCAAGAAATGAGATGTTATTTCAGCATTGGAGAGTGAACGGTGCTCATATTGTTCTCCTGCGTTCCTTACTGCCCCCTTCATTGAGCCCCCTTCCATTGTTAGCACCCGTGGTGCCTGAAATATGTGCAGGGGCCACACTTTACTCCGCACGCTGCTTACATGGCTGTGTCATCCCTGACCCGGCATCTCCCTTATCAAGTAGATGGCCACTCTTGCTGATGCCTGAATAAAAATGGTGCTAGTCAGTCATGAGGTCTCTATGGTTGGAAATAAATACGTGCAAGGGCCACACTAACACATTACCGAACATGCCTGCACATAACATATGGGATTTCATCACTTTGACACCTAGTGTCAATTTAAAGTGAACCTGTCTAAAGAAAACTTTTCTGGAAGTTCAACTTTATTGGCAGTCATTGCACCCTGCAATTTAGCATGCACCAGAATCCCCCTCCTTCCTCCTGGACCTTCCTGCAGTCTTGTAAAATATTCAGAATGCAGATACAGTCTATTTCTTACACTTTCCATCGCCATGTCTCACAGTTCTTCTGTGCTACCAATCCAGAATGTACCAATCAGCACTGTAGTGGCCTGACAATGTTGTTTTATATGACATCCTCCGGTGACAGGTGCATTTTTACTATAATAGACATAGGCATAAACTATAATAGATTTTAAAGTCTACCACATGACCTTTGTCAGCGCCAACACAGGTAAGATCTGTAGGTGAACCTTACAGCCGGATACAAGTATTATACCTGCGTGCAATATGAGCCACATGTAAAGTTAATCCGATTACAAAAGCTGCCGTCACATGACGTCCCCGAGTGCTGCGACTTCATTGTTTTCTGTGCTTCAGTGCTGATCTCCTGCACTCTGAAGGTATCAAATGTCCAGAACTGAGAGTTCAACACAGGAAATAACTTTCAGGTCTTCAGGGAACCCCTTCTATAACTACTAAATCACTGCTCAAAGTATATTAGTGTGGTGGTCAGTGGGAAGAATTCCTCGTACATTGCTGTCTATTGGGAAGAATGTCACCCTTACAGATAGCCAAAAACATCACTGGGGTCACTTAAACTGACCTGAGAGGCACAAACTGCTTAAGGAACCCCCAGCGCCCTATGAGGAACTCTGCTTGAGAAACACTGGTGTTGTTGCTGCAGCACTCCTGTGGTTGTTTCGCAATGACAGGACCTCTTTAGGAAGCTTAGATATCAGATAGTGGCTTTGTATTGGCTGAATTTATAACGGGGCGAGGGTCGCTGGTGCAACATTCCAGGCTGGAGAGAGGGACGGCTCCTAAACAGTTGGTGCTGGATCATATATAACACGCGTATCGGCTGCATACATAGCGGAGGTGGTGCGGCTGTGAGCCCGACTGGGATTGTGTTTTTTTTTACTGATCTATTCCTTTCTGACTTTCTAGATGTTTGAGGTTTCCTTTAACCCCCCCCCCCAAGCAGTGAATCACACTCGGTGACGCTAAAAAAAAATAAAAAACCCACTTACCTTGTTTCTTTGACGCCTCCTTCTCCCGACGACATCGGTGCATGCGTCGGTTCGTGCGGGAGGCACGTTGGGAAATTGAAATATTTTTGTATTGGATTCAATACAAAATAACTGTATTGAATCCGATACAAATAAATCTATCTATATATATATATATATATATTACTGTATAGTTATATATAAATTTATTAAATATTGGAAATATTTCGGTGAATTATGCCTAAGAACTAAAGGCCTACAATGTAAAATAAATTTCCATGCAAAAAATTTGTAACTTTTTTTGCATGAAAATACAGAACAGAAAAAGAATGCTAGGGGGGTTATTATTGAACAATTGGCAAGGTAACATACACAGGCAGTCGCTGGTATTGGCTCTGCTTTTTTTTTTCTCCCCTCCATAATGTAGGATGGGTTGGTATTATTATTATAAAACAGTATTTATATAGTGCCAACATATTACGCAGTGCTGTAAATTAAATAGGTATATAAGGAAGCATCTAGCTGCCAGATCTATAAAATGGCGATCAATGATTGCTCATCATATCATTGATCTAAATGAATCTTCGCTCCTCCAATCACCTACTAATGGCTTCCTCACTCATAACCTCATTACACGCACGGCTAAAAGACTTTTGTAGAGCTGCCCCGACTCTCTGGAATGGACTCCTCATCCTATCCGGCTTGCTCCTACTTTCTGCTCATTTAAAAAAGCCCTCAAAACACAACACTTCAACCTCACCTACCCGTCTTCTGTCTCCTAAACCCTCACTACTTCCCACCATTCCATATCCCCCTCCTATTGTGTGATTCTTCCCCCACCTCTTAGATTGTAAGCTCTTCGGGGCAGGGTCCTCTCCTCCTCCTGTGTCACTGTCTGTATCTGTCTTTCATTTGAAACCCCTATGTAATGTACAGCGCTGCATAATATGTTGGCGCTATATATATCCTGTTTATATAAAATATTTAGAAGCTGCGTTTACTTGAATGGAGTAACCATTAGCTGCCTTTCTAGCGATCAGCAGACTTCACCATCGTGGCGATCATGACAAAGGTGTGGATAGTAGAGTGCTGATCCCCACTTTATAAATGTGAACATGTTGCTGCGCAGAAATGAAGCTGACATTATTATTAATAATAAACAGTATTTATATAGCACCAACATATTACGCAGCGCTGTACATTAAATAGGGGTTACAAATGACAGACAGATACAGACAGTGACACAGGAGAAGGAGGACCCTGCCCCGAAGAGCTTACAATCTAGGAGGTGGGGGAAGTAACACACAATAGGAGGGGGATATGGAATGGTGGGAAGTAGTGAGGGTTTAGGAGACAGAAGAAGACGAATAGGTGAGGGTGAAGTGTTGAGTTTTGAGGGCTCTTTTAAAGGAGCAGAAAGTAGGAGCAAGGAGAGGACCCTGCCCCAAAGAGCTTACAATCTAAGAGATTTTGTATGGAATGGCCGCAGCCTCAGAAACACGTTGGTCATGCGGCCGGTGATCTGTAATGTCTCGGCCTGGCTCTTCAGCTGTAAATTTCCATCACAGGCTGTGCAGTGCCTATAGCGAGCGATGCTTCTCATAGGGTGACACATATCTTCCTTCATGCCTGGGCTTCATGGGAATTTCCAGGCCACATAAAATACCATCTGCAGAATATGGAACCTCTGCAAGCAATCAAGGGCCACTCCGCCCACCAATCATGTTTTATCTCTTCCACAAAACAGGAAGTAGATTTTTAGATGAGCACAACTTCTCCTCTTCCCCTTGAATGTTAATGTCCCTTTCTTTTTATTTCTATTTACCATTAATGCTGGCCCAGCTCCACCCAGATTCCCATCTTATTACACTAGAGGAGGAGGAGGGGAATATTATAGCATCACTTGACTGATCGCTCTTTTGGAGCTGCTGACATCACATCCAATATGGAGTTGTACCCAAACCCTTCAATGCGATGAATCGCCCGGTGACAGGGACTTGTTCTGATTTGGATGCGAGTCGAGGGACAATATGACAAATGTACATTCAGCCATCTCTATAAAGAGATTCAGGGTTATTTTTGTCCCTCATTTATCATGGAACCTTCCTGGTGCTCCGCTCTCCCCCGCAGCACTGCCTTTTTTTGTAACCTAACTGGTTGTGTCACTATGGTAATAATGATCTCCGTAATACGGCTCCAGCTTTATTCTGCACCTCCCTGTGTTTGTCCTCATGAACCCGGAGGTTTTCTCTGGCGATGAGTTGTTGCTGTGACTCACACTTTCCAGGCTGTCGGAGAATTCTAAAGAAACCTGACGAGTATTTATAATCCTTTATAACGAGCAGCATGTCTGCATGACCATGGCCCTTCCTACTGTCACCTGATCACCAAACATTAGTTGAGGGGGGGTAAAAAAAAAAAGTGATTGGTCCTTTAATGATCAGCAGATCGCTCAACAATGTTGTGGGACCCTTTCCCTGATGTTAAATGTCATCTGTGTGAATCTGTAAAACTGAAAAATATTCACTCTGGCAGTGATACCCCTCTCTGCTATAGGGATTCATTCTTGGTTTTACCCAATGATCGGAAGGTAATAAAATTGCCCTTTGACTCACTCCTCCTGCAGCTGGCGCTGGATAACGCTCATAATTTGTGGGCGGGACCTTGGAGTGCAGGTCCGGCATTGTACATGATGACATCAGAGAGGTGGGAGTGGTCAGGAAAAGGCTTCCAATGACGTGAAGAGCAGGAAGCCTGCAGTTGTATGTAATACAAGCCAGGCAGATATAAAAGGCTCAAATCAATGCAGCTCTGTAATCATAAATAAAACAATAAATGTGCTTGTTAAATGCTACTGAATGCATTAATATGTTATCAGCCTTTCGTGGTCCCTGCAAAGCAGGGCTGGAGCTTAAGTGGAAGAAGCTGCTACAGGAGCCCAGTTTATTCATTTACAAAAGCATGCTGGTAGAAGAAAGGAGCAGAGCGATAAGGTCATCATTCCCAGAGGAAGGGCTCATAGGAAGTAGTTAGAATCATTCTGAATATTCATCAGAATAAGAACATCTAGTGGCTAAAAAAGTAGTACTGCAGGGCGCAGCTATGGATTAAAGGTGAACATTTCAGCAAGCAATGCTTCCTTATTTTATGTTTTAATAGACTTATTATTCTGCTTTAATCCTGGAACTGCAGTTCCTTCTCTAGCAGACTATAAACTATTACCTATAAACTTTAGTTTATTAGACTATAAACTATAACATATTATCTGAGTTACTTCCTAAACCCAGGAACAAAGCTGTAACAATTACCCAACAATAGGAGGCGTTTTGATGTCCTGGTCATGTGACAATGACTGGGCCTATTAAGTGGTAGATCCAAGTGCTCTCATTCAGTTAGAGCTCCCCCTGCCTCCAGTGTCGGGTATTACCACGGGTTGCAGCAAAGATGCAGCACTGGCAATGGGAGAATCGGATTTAAAAAAAAAAATGAAAATCACCTTGTTCTGAATTTGGAAAATGCCCCTTACTTCCTGTCCTTTGTCCAGTGTCATACAGAACAGGAAGCATGTGGGGACACAGCATTAGCGGATAGAAGATCCCTTTGGCTGTGGTTATAGATTCTTCTTTTCTGTGGAAGTTGACAGCTTTCCCCTGCGTTTTGATTTACAAACATCTGGAGTTGCAACACTGGTTTCCTCATGTCGCTGTCATAAAAAGTGTGGCTGTACAACAGTAATATCTTGTGTTGTAATTCAGTTACTGAACGGAAACGCTGAATCTGGCTTCCTGCTTGTGAGGTCACAGATGTAACAATTCCTTGGAATCGTTATCATGCCGGAAAGGAACCATCCTGGACACATTCTGGTGCGCATCTTTTACAGCTGAGTCGTCTCTTGAAACGTATCCAGGTTGTTCCATCATTAGCAGCTCCCAAAAAGCCACCCTGTGAATGTTTCATTAGCTGCTGTTATTATGATTATTTAAATTTATTTATTATAATTTTGTGAGTTTTTTTTTTTTTTTTTTACCTTTTTAGGTGGCTGCAAAGTCAGAATTCAGGCAGATCCGTGGTCTGCGGAACGCCTCTTTGAGATCCCCGATGAGGAGAAGTGTATAGAGCTGCTGACGGAAATGAGACTCATCCAGGAAGGTAATGGACTACAGGGTGTCCCCGGGGGTTGCTTAATGCCACATGGCATATGCACTACATACAGTGCAGTTGTTCATTCACTGTGGTGCCATTTTTCTTTTACATGCAATCCATCTGTCTGAGTTTTACACAGCTCTGCCACACAGCTCTGCCACACAGCACAGTCCTGACGGCTGGAGAGCTGATCTTTTTTTTTTTTTTGCGTAGTTATCCCTCTGCTATCCTCTTACTGGACAATGAAAGGAGAAGTAGCACAGTGATGAGCTCATCTCTCTGTCACTCCTTCCTCCTATTAGCTTGCCTTTTGCACTGCTGCATAGTTGATTGGCCCCATGTGCTGCTTCTTTCTAAACTTTGCACACACAACTCGCTCAAATTCAGATACTTTAGCAGGTTTCATAAAAAATAAAAGCAGAGCTGTAATGTGTGACAGAACTGTGCTAATCTCGGAACCGGGTGGACAGAAATTTATTGTGCAGGTTGGACAGCTCTGCTCGATACATTTCATCTCTTAATTCACTCATCAGGAATTCAGCATTTTTGCATTTTTTTTATTGTTTTACTTTTTTTGTTGTCTTCACTCTTTCTTTTTCTTCTGTTTTGTAGGACGTTCTGCTAATCGGTTAAAACCATTAAACAAAAGTTAGTTCCCTCGGCCCCAGGTCTTCTGGTTATTCCTTCTCCTCTGTTTCGCTGCACACTGTCCAATGCTGAGGGCCTGTTTATTATTCCCGTATGAGTGCTATGTTGCCCTTTGCTGTGACTTCTGCTTCCTTATCTCTACATTCAGGATTAAAAAATCTGACAGTTCAGGAAAATTCCACTTACATGTCCTGGTTGTTGTGTGTGAGGGCCTTTATTGACTCGTCTTCTAAGCCGTCAGTGTGGGGGCCGATTAATCTTCTGATAGTTGTATAAGATTTGCTGGTCAGTTCCCTTGTCTCTGGCTGAAGTTTAATGCTCATAGTTTGCTTTTCTTGGTTCTTCTTCCTTTCTGTTTCTGCTGAACCTTCCATAATTAAAAAAGCTGAAAGGGGGGGAGGAGCTACACAATGATGCACGTCCTCCAGCTAGGAAATGAGGCGGGCTCTTGTTTGCTGCAGCTTTTAATGT
Source organism: Pyxicephalus adspersus (assembly GCF_032062135.1). NCBI lineage: Eukaryota > Metazoa > Chordata > Amphibia > Anura > Pyxicephalidae > Pyxicephalus > Pyxicephalus adspersus. The sequence goes on along the minus strand of NC_092871.1, from coordinate 4,579,858 downwards.
ACACTGTGAAGAGGGGTGCAGTGAAGCAATTTCAGTCCTGGAAAGGAGACAGTAGAACTGTGCAAGACTGGAGATAGTTGGAGGGGGCAGAAAATATAGCCCAGTAAGAAAACCGAGCCCAAGCATTTTCTTACCTGCATTATTTGCACACTGTGGAGTCAAACTGCTACTTCTGCACATAATGCAGCAACCATACCTGCATTCATCCCCCTCGCATGGTGCCCCAGTGAGCAGTGCTGCTCAGGTAGCATGAGCTTCAACTTTTGGTACTTTATAGCGGAGCAGAGTTGTCACCCCCAGTGTGTTAGAACAACAGAATAACCTCCCCTTCTTTCACTGGTTCGTTCTCTAGTCCACACAGAGAACCTAGAACAACAATAACAGGTTGAGCCCAAGGTGGGGTTTAATTTTAAGGATCTCTGTGCTGTAATGTAGCAGCGGCAACCCATTCACTATGGTTCCCCAGTCTGTTTAAGTTGTGATTTCAGTCCCTTATGTCATGGAACCCATATGGAAACATTTTGGGAGGTGCCAGGTCCTGGGCTGCTTGGCCGCTTTTGTGCCACTGCATGGAAAGTGGGTGAGAGTGCGAATTGGTTCTATTGAATGAAGTGACAACATTTATAGCTCATCCAAAAAATTGGGCTTTTTAACTAACTTTTTTTCTCAGTCTGTCAATGTTGTGTGTCTTACAGGAGCGGGGCGGGGCAAAACCATCCGCCCCGAAAGAAAAGAATCATCTAACTGGTACCAGTCCGCAGAAAGGGTAGGGAGCGTGCCCGGGACTTCAGCAAAACCTTCAGGTTCAGGTATTTACCCGCTTAACAATAAAAAAGTGAACCTGTCAGGAAAGCTAAGGTTGGCATTATTCTGTGATTGGAGGGAATGCAAATTGGCTGCCCATACCAATCCTATGCGCTGGACTGAGATCTGCAGGAACCCTAAAATCTGGACAGAGCTCCTGGTTTTAATTAGAGTGTTGCTACGCCCCCTGCTGCCTCATAAACAAATGAGAGCTTTCAGCAGGCAGTAAGGTTGTCTAAATAGTTCAGGTGGACAGCAGGGGGTGGGGAATTTAATAATTTTCATTAATGAGGATTATTAAGTATTTCAAAGTGGATTTGCTATTCAATGAGGTAAATACAATTGCTGCATGTACCTTGTGACCTGAACGCCAAACATTTCTGTGCATGGCAAAACTTAAAACGGAACTAAGCCTGCTATTACTTAACTATTCCAACAAATAATTCCCGGCACGCACAAGGGAACCTGTCCTTGTTCCATTGCAAGTGAATGGGATTTCATTAATTCCTGGCACGCGCAAAGGAAGCCGCGATTGTCTGCATTACCTGGCAGCCAAAATTAACACCGCACAAGATATTTGCCAAATACCTGGAGTGATCAGGCAGATAAAAAAGCCTTTATTGCAGAAGGGATATCGCCTGCCCGCACTACACCTGCCTGAATAACATCTCTAAAAAGTAGGATTTGAGTTCCACTTTAAATTTGATACTTTTGTATTTGTGGAACCGCATATATTTTTTCCATTTATTTTTCCCAGAGGGGCGATTTTGTTTCACTTTTTTCGGATACCCAAAAGAAAGTGAGAGAACATTTCCCAATAGTAAGGGGGAATTCCCTCTTGGATAATTGACACCAGAACCACTGTCCTCGTTGGAAGATTTCTCCCCCTGTTCTGGTGAGAGCTATAACTAGCATTTCCCAATCATTGCTTTTCTAAGTGACTGTGGTCACCAGGGGTAATTCTCCCAAGCAGGTACACCAACAGCAATGATTTCTTTTGATGGTGCTGAAGCCCAAATTAGAGGTTGCTCCTACAGGTAATTGTAGAATTTGCTCTGAAGTTACTGAAAGAATTCCCCAGATGTTGAGCAGATGAAAACGGCACTCTATACCCAAATTTGATTCCTCATTTCCCCCTTCATCAGCATGCAAATACATTTCAATTGCCTACAGTGCTCAACCTAGACATTTTTTAAAAGTGGGTAGGAAGAAGTTATAGGTGGGTGGCAGACCCTGTATTGTGACCCAACTCGTACGTAACCACCCAAAAACAGCCAGCTGGTTACTTAAAAGTGCTGGGTGGTGCACCCAGCTGAAAGGGGCTGGGGAGAACACTGCCATACCTTCTTTTAGATCCACTGACATTGCTAACTCTCTGTGGTTCACTATACATTGCAAGCAGATCATGATTGATGGGAGGGGGGCTGACATGATTCAAGACAACCTATGCCCTAAAAGGTTGATTTCAGCCAGAAAGATTGGACAATCGTAGGGAGGCTGAATTTGCATGCCTAGGAACCGCCCACATGTGGTGCAGAGCCGCCATGTTTAATGAAGGAGGTGGGGCCAAAGAGGAAATGGATAGATTACCTCCAGCCAGGACATGAGGCAGCCTCTATCTGGCAAGCTGCAGGTTCTATTGAACATTGTGAGAAGCTCACAGTGTGCAGACAGCAATTTCAGTCCAGGAGAGGACCCAGTACAACTGCAGTACTAACGGTAAGGCTGGAGGGCAGATTTAACACGGTTGATCTGGTTGCGTATGCATTATTTTAGCCCTGACATTCTAGCCACTACAACATGCCGTCTACACATCGATCATATCAAGCTGTTTTTATTGGGGTGAATGAAAAAAACTCAAAACCCATGTTTGAGGAGTGCAAAAGTGATATCATTTGCTTTGTTTATTGAATTGAATCTGTTCAGAGTTCACTTGTTATTTTTACATTGCAGCTTACAGTTTTTATCAAATAATGTGGTTCACCTCTATAGCTGTGTTATCTGTGGCAGAGATAAGAGTGTCACACAGTTCAGCATATACACTGCTGCAGCTTAAATATTAACTACTAGTGACTCTGTAAACATTCATCACACAACATTCACACCCATGTCCTGCTAGCAATCTATGACATAACCACAACCACACAGTGTGTGAACTTTCCTGTAAAACCGTCATTAGACAGTGATTAGGACAATGTGCCAGGCAGAGCTTTTAATATTTTATTGACACACAAGCTGTAAAAGTGAGAGGATTTCATTGGGTTGCTGTGTTGTCAGTTTGGTTACCGATCCGGTAGATGGTGGTAATAGTGTTCTCCCTAGCCCCTTTTACTCGGGCTCGCCACTCAGCACTTTTTAATAACCGGCCGGCTGTTTTTGGGTGGTTACTGAAGAGTTGGCTCACAATACAGGGACTGCCATCCACTTACAATTTCGTCCCACTCAGCTTAAAAACATTTCTGGATTGAACATTGGGTAATGGGCAGGAGTGAGCATTTTTAAATCAGATGGCACCTTCTAAAAGCTGGATATGAATTTGCACTGGCATTTTAAATATCATTAAAGAGTGCGTACACTTTTATTCACCAAACTTATACTCCTGCAAATGTTCTTTCCATCCTGTGCAGTACAGATGTATATACTACAGAGCTTGTCTGCCATCTAAGGACACAGCATTATAGACGTCTTTGGGTGCTGTACTGTCCAGATGCAGGCTGAATAGAAGATTTGTGGCCGGTAGATATCAACAAGTAGAAGTTTGACTCTTGTGAACTTGATAAGTTGGCATCTGAGCTGGAGTTTAGATTCGCCACAGTATACAGCAGATCTATTCCACCTTTTATCATTATTAAGTGATCCTTGAACACCAGCCAAGTAACTTTGCAAAGGCATTATTGATGCCATTATTCTTCTGACAATTCTATATTTTGGGAGCTGGAAGGGCCACTAATTTACAAAGATCTGTCTTAGGGAAATATCAGAATATTACTGTGTAGTATCTATTACCAGCCCCAGTTAAAGGAAGTCAAATGTACATTTATTGAATTCTGAATGATCTCCTAAGCTTCTCAAAGTGATATTATGGACAAAAAAAGCCCATACACAGAAGTGATAAGACTGTTAAGCATTCAATACTTCCCTTAGTTTTGAATACCTGTGTTCCATGACGTCAGCTGTGGTTCCTTTGTCCCCTTCATTACTAAAGTGAGGTGTGTGATGGTGGATGGATCCAGGGCTTGCATGGGAACATCCAACACCCATGGAAATATAAAATGCCAAAGTCTTAAAGACTTACAGTGATGGAATGAAGGGAGGTTTGGGACGACGTCAGTAGAATTTGGAGCGTTCTACTCTTGTAGGGACCTGTTAAAAAAAGTGAACGTGATGCTATTTTCTTATTGGTCAGTTGTCCATCACATTTATAAGACCAACTCACTTACCAACCAAGTGAGTTGGTAGTATTCCATGGAACTTCAGTTGTCTATATCTCTGGATTTTACATGTAGTTTTTTCTTGTGGTTTTTACTAATCCTTTTTTTTTTTTTTTACTTCTTAGGAAATTTGCCCTTTGAAAACAGCTCCACGAACCTTGAAAACAGACGAAATTTACAGAACCAGCAGGTGGCACGTAGGGAGCCTCCACCTCCACCTGCACCACCAATGGAAAGGCGGTAATGTATATTAGCATGTAAATATAAACCTGACTTAATGTTAGAAAATAAAGAAATTGTGTGCTAAAGCTACACATAATAGGAAAGGTGCCTTCAGTTGCTGGTTAGTGTTAGACATTAGTGAACACAGCCAAGAACTCCACAGACACGGAGACATACATGAATGTTGACATTTCTTAGCCAGCATCAGTCCAGAAAGTAGGTGTTGACTCTGGAAAATGCCAGAAATTATCAGTGTTTCCCAACCAGGGTTCCACCTGAGGTTGCTGGGGGTTTCTTGAACAGTCAACAGTTTGTGCCTCTCAGGTCAGTTTAAGTGACCCCAATGATGTTTTTAGCTATCTGTAAGGGTGACATTCTTCCCAATGGCCAGCAATGTAAGAGGAATTCTACCTACTGACCACCACGCTAATAAACTGTGAGCTGTGGATATAGTAATTATAGTAGGGTTCCCTAAAGACCTGAAAGTTATTTGAAGGTTGAGAAACATTATTCTAGAGAGAAAAGCAGATGAATGCATTGTCTGTGGGAATACTGTGATCTATGTGCATGGTATTGCATACCTGTAAGTGTTAAATACATTACTGGCAATGCTTTGCTTAGCAAGGAAAATTACATCCCATCACACCCTCTGTAGCTCACAGCTTGCTCATTGCTGGGAACCCAGATTCTCAACATTCTAATCTTTGCAGACCTTCTCAGCCAAGGGAACCTCCTGGACGGGAGAAGCAACAAATGTCCAACACCATGCGGAAACTGTTTGCACCGGCCAGCCAGTCTGGGCAAAGGGAAGGACTGATAAAACATATCCTGACCAAGAAGGAAAGTGAATATGTCAACATAGAAAACTACAAGTATGTGAAATAGTATATGTACATAAATGGGGATTGCATGTGAATTTTAGAACCTTCAACCCACATTGCGAAGACCAGCTGAGCACTGCTTGATACTTCTCTTGTGAAAGATGCTATAGACCAAAGTAACTCATGTACTTAGTTTTAGATGGAGGGAAAAGGGTTGGGTTTAGGCGGCAGTGTAAAATAAATGTTTACGTTACACTGATCAGTAGAAGTCTCCTTGCTGAGAATATCATTTAAGCAGCTGATTCTCACTTTGCTTCCAAAAAGCTTACAATCAAGTATCCACCAGCACAGCTCTGCCAACTTAACGTCTTACACTTATTTTTTTTTTCTTTCTTTGCATGGTCATTTGGTGTAATTGCTAACTGGTTGCCCCTTAAAGTTGAACCTAGGTTTTGGGAAACGTGATTTACTCATTTGCACTTTCTATATATTAACAACTTACCAAATTGTGAAACATGGAAACAACTAAAGGTCCTGAGACAAAAACAAGTTACTGTTGGTAATATTTTTTGACAGATCATTGATCCATTTTTTTTAAATCCTAAATATAATGCCATAGGTAGTACCTGGAATTAAAGAGGACCTTTAGTTGATTGTTTCCAGCTTTCATGGTCTCTCTCTGAGTGCTATGAAATGCAATACTGAAGTCTTCTTTTGCAAGTACATTAAAACAATGTTTGCAACTTTCCCTGGATGTTTAGATGTTGGATAACACAGCTGTGTGTGACTACAATGCTCAGGAATGTCCTATCTCGTCTCTTAGATTATTTATAGGAACATGGAATGTAAACGGTCAATCTCCAGATGGCGGATTGGAACCCTGGCTGCATGCAGATCCAGAGCCCCCTGATGTCTACGTCATTGGGTGAGCAAGTTTTTTTTTTTGAATTTTGATGAATCCCACTGTTTTATTTAAAATGGACCATGAACTAAAAAGCAAAATATGCTAGTTTGCCCAACACCCCCCCCCCTCCTTCCCTGCATTTAAAAAGCTCCAGCATGAAAATTTAAGAATAAAAGAGTACTTTCGTTAGACTTGTCTAGGTAACGTGACCTTGCTGGGTTTTTTTTCAGCATACTGAGATAACTGATCCCAAATCCTGCTAGAACTGAGGGCAGCGCGATGGCTCAGAGGTTTGCACTTTGCAGCGCTAGGTCCCAGGTTCGAATCTCAGCCAGGACATTATCTGCAAGGAGTCTGCAAGTTCTGCCCATGTTTGTGTTGGGTTTCCTTTCCACATTCCAAAAACATGCAGTTGGATTTTTTGGCTTCCACCTAAAATTGCCCTTGGATTTTGGTAATAATTGACTATGGTAGGGACATAAGATTGTGACTCCCTTTTTGGGGCAGCTAGTCACTTGACTATGGACTTTGTACAGCACTGGCTAGTATGTTGGCACTATATAAATATTGTATAATAATAATAATAATAACTCGCTTGTGCACACGTAGGGGTTCACAAGGCGATAAGAAGCTGTTATGGCTTCAGGGATCATGAGGACATTAGAGATGTTTTTTTGAAATTCATCAGGAATAATGTAGGCCAGGTTAACACTATGTGCTCGGGAATACAAAGCTGTGTTATCATGTACAAAGAAAAGAAGAAGCACATTGCTGACAGTTACAACCCTGGACAGTTCTCTTTGTGAACTACAGAACACCACTTCCCTATGTTATGGAGAGGAGATGTCCCAGGGTCAAAACACTGCTTCTCGCAAGTACATGAAATGTGTTACTGACGGGGATCACTAGGTGAATATAAGGAAAAAGGTGAATAAAGCACCACATCCAAGTTAGATTAACCTGGGGCAGACCTGCTTTTTGGTGACATTCATACAACTAGGCCTACTCTATAACTAACACAATTACCAGGGGTGGGCAGTGTCAATCTTTGAGCTGTTAAAGATGGCAGCTGTTATGGTAATAGTAACCCTCCTGATAAAGCTCAAGGGAAAGGTATTTAACCACCTGGCCGGTAAATCCGACCTTGGTTCGGGTCTATCGATTTTGCAAAAATCGATAAACCCGAACTTTTCTCACCGTATAAATCCCCTCACTTACCTGGTCCCCGCTGCGATGATCCAGTGTCGATCGAAAAAAAAATACTCACCTTCTCCCCGCAGCTCCTCCGGACACGTCTTCTGTCTTCATCCGGCGAGTGCAGTGACGATCACCGGGGTTTCCTGGTGACGTCGCTGGTTTACTGTGCACGTCGTTTAAAGTGACAGGACTGCAAAAAAAAAAAAATGAATATAGTTCTCAGTCCCACCAGCAATGACTCCAGTCCTGGTTCATTTGAAAAGCTACACATGCCTATATAATTCATTCTATACTTTCAGGTATTTCTCAGGCATGCTTTCCTCAACCCGTTCTGTTGTTCTAGTCACAAGATGGGGGACATACTAGTAACGTAGTGCATAGTGGGGACACAGGCCATGAACCAGACTTGTTGGATGCTATAAATGATCAAAGTCCAACAGCATCAGGGCTAGAAAGTAACTTGTTATAATATAATGACAAAAACAAGGACTGCTTTCTATCATAATGACAATTCGGTTGGTGCTACACTTGGTCCAAACAGACCTATCAATTTTTTTATTTTAGCCCCCCCACGTGAATAAAAGGTGGGGGGGGGACTAAAGTTCCACTTGTAAAAATCCATGATCAGGCCGGTCATTATTGCAGAAAAGGGACAGGTGATGCCCCTTCTGCAATAATCCCTCCTACCTGTCTGAATTCTCTGGGTCTCTGTCAAAATCCTGTTTTTTCACTAGGAACTCCTCCACATTATGTAATTTGGCCCAGCCAATCAAAATAGCCAAAGATTGACTACCAGAAGAAAGAAGAAAATGGCAGCTTCATGTTAGTCGACAGGGACAGGTGAGTGGCCCAGGTTTAGTTCTGCTTTACCCCAACCAGAACTTTGTTGGTCACATGATCAGACAGTTAGAGCAGTTTGCAGCATTTTTATGGAAGCGCTACTTTCCAAAGCATCAACATCACAACCAGACAACTAGAATAATTGGCAGAAGATGAAGTCACCTGTGTATCTATTACATTATAATGCAGTTTAATGTGAAAAGGTATTTTATTGTTATAATACATGTCCACTTGAAATAATGCTGTTCTAAATTTGTATTAACCCCCTTAGTGGTATTCCTGGGGTGGATTTTACATGCTAAAAGTGGTAATCCTGAGTCACACTTGGGGTCGCTAAAAACATTAAAAAAAAATTGTTGGTCCCTGCAGGTCCTCAGGACATGTCTTCTTCCTTTGATCTTTAGCCAGTGACTGCAGAGATATTCTCTGGGGTTTCCGGGTGACGTCGGTGCGGGCGGGAAGAGCAGTGGGAAATTCAAATGATTTTGTATTGGATTCAATACAAAATAGCTGTATTGAGCCAAATACAAAGAAATCTTTATATAATTAATAATAATAATATATATATGCTACTGTACAGTTATATTACAGGTTTCACTATTTTTTTAACAGATTTTTGTGTTTTTTTTTTTTTTTAAGTTGATTATTAAATTTAATAAATATTTGACATATTTCGGTGAGTTGTGCCTAAGAATTATCTGCCTACAATGTAAAATAAATTTCCACGCAAAAAAATGTAATGCTAAAGCTAAACTCTGTTGCAGTTTAGTAACACAAGTTAAAACCATCACTCCCACCTGCAGTTTGTGAATGTAACATAAAAAGAATGGCAACAGTCTGATGAGCTCATGGTTGTCACTCTGTTTTCCCCATCTATCAGCTTACTTTTTGCACTGCAGAACAACTAACAACTATATATAGTTACCACGTTGAACTTTATATCCATTTTGTATCTTCCAGATTCGTCTAATCAGGCTTGTAGGAATGATGATGTTGGTGTTTGCCAAAAAGGAACATTTCAGACACATCCAGGAGGTTGCAGCGGAGACTGTAGGCACAGGAATTATGGGGAAAATGGTAAATAGTCTGACCATTGGCATCATTTTTTTTTTGCATCAATTATGTTATGCTATTTACTTCTGCACAGCTAGAGCTGACTGTGGTGTAATGAAGCAAACCATTCTTCCAGGATTTTATTACGTTTTTTTTTAAGTTAATACAAGCCTGAAAACTTACATTTAAATATTTTACTGGAAAGCCACGGAGGAAATGCATTCACTGGAAACCGAAATGTTACTCCAACAGAAGCAAAAAGATTACTTATACATGGTTTTCTGAGACATGGTGTCGCCAGTCTTTGCTCATTGAAGCTACTGGGATCTTACATTCTGAATGTAAACCCTCACTGTGGCTTGTGGTTTCTCTGGTCGGCCCTTTGATTACCACTGTGATCAGTAGTGATATATTGATCCTCCCCAGTGACATTGGCTTCTCATTATGTCCTAATCTCCTTGTGGACCCAACAAGCTGGTGCACTGTGTGTTGTTACATTAGCTCATTTGTCCTCAGGAAATGCAAAACTTATGGTGACAACACTACTTAGATGGGGTATTAGTTCTATTCTTACTTTAACCTATAGGTTGAGCCACCTCTAGTAAATTAGCAATATATTGTGGTTCATAGGTAAAGAAAAAGAAAGAGGTTTGAGGTTCAAGGTTCAATACAATAATGTAATTATGTATTTGTATATTTTTGGTCAATACATAATTATTACAGGTTCCATAGATTTCTAGTGTATCCCAACTGTTGTTGTCAATCACAAGGTTCGGATACTCATCCTAGTCATTAAGTTCTAGGACTCCATACAGTAACAAATGTATACATGGTATAGGACCTCCTACGGTCGCATATTACCTACGCGTTTTGCCAAATTATGGCTTCCGCAGGGGTTAGTTGTTACAGAGGCTGTATGGTCTCTATATGATATAAAGCAAAATAGAAAAGCATATAATGAATTTATCATGTAAACCTATCATTGTTCATTATGGTTATCTATGTTAAATTCCAAACTTTTCTAGATTTATGGAATTTATGGAACTTGTAATATTTTATGTACGGATCAAAAATTTACAAATACATAATTACATTATTGTATTGAACCTCAAGCCTCAAACCTCTTTCTTTTTCTTTACCTATTAACCCCAATAAAACACTACTTAGAGATTTGATCATGAAGATTTGTCACCCTAGGACTTCAAGTGAAGGGAAAGTCAGAATTAGCAGATAAAGAAAAAGGACAGCGCTGGACTGTTTAGAAGTTAAATTACTTTTATTTTTTTAGTGTTTCATTTTAGATTTACTTTAGGGAAATACCTAGCCTATATCTTTTTAATATGTTTCATTCTCCCTCTTTAGGGTAATAAAGGTGGAGTGGCTGTTAGGTTTGTCTTCCACAATACATCCTTCTGTTTTGTGAACTCTCACCTGGCGGCACACGTTGAAGATTTTGAGAGACGCAATCAAGATTATAAAGATATCTGTGCCCGGCTTAACTTCTATCTGCCAGACCAGAATATTCCCACACTAAACATCATGAAACATGAGTAAGTCTTTTCAGGGCTCCATCTTTCCTAGGCCAGTGGTTGTGCGGATGTGGAAACAATGTCCTATCTGTCAGATTTGTTTAAATAATGGGACTGTGGAAAGGAAAAACTTTACCTTGGTTCCTACACTGTAGCTCCACTTCTAATTCATGTGTAAGGGCCATGGCTGACATGTTTTAGAACCAAACATATATGTCCGAATCCCAAAGCCTATTACGAGGAGGAATAGCATTTCCTCTCAGTAATAGGCTGATCAGGACCATCCATTTCCTCCATTGTCATGCGCTTTCTCATACCTAGAAATAAACTGTTTCTGAAGGCTACAACATATGAACAGCATAGCAGTCAGTAGGCACAGAGGTGAACCTGAAGTTTTGGCCTTAATAAAGTGACAAGTTCTCATTACATATAATTATGTTTTATGTCACAAAATTACTCTTATAAACAAATTCCTTTCCTGGCATCTGAGGCTAATGGAGTTTTTTTGTACAATAAATACGAAGAACATCAATGGTGATGGGTAGGTCTCCCGTTTGGTAATTACAACATTACTTCGACTCCATTGTAAGAGTCTGTGGCCTCTATCTTGGTGCTGCTGACACTGATGGGAGAGCAAAAGAATATAACAGAAGCCACCCTGTCCTTTGGAGCATGATCAGCTAATTTCTGTCAGACTCCATCATAAATCAACTTCTAATTGGATTGGCCTTGCAGGTTTCTTTTATTGAACACCACTACAAGGTGAACATTTTTGCCTAGGTGATCATTCTTTGGGACCTTTTTCAGGCAGAGAGTGAATATCGCTATTTGCTAAACATCACCGTGTTTACTCCACAACACATCCTGCTATTTACATGTCAATTTCATGTAATGTAATGTCAATGTCAATAAGTGAACTCCATTATTGAAGAAGTGTTGGTCACATAACTATTTATGCACCTAAGTGTGCATTGCTTTTATAAGCATTCTGGTTTCCTCTTTTTGCATGATTGAATTGTTGTGGGTCGTGTCCGTTTTTTCTCCTTGTTTGCTCTCACGCATGCTCTCTCTCATCTTCTCTCCGCCTCTCTCCTCTCTCTCTCTCTCTCTCTTTTTTTTTTTTTTTTTTGTGGTTACCTTGGCTCATGATACATGAAGTGGTGCCCCCATATATCTAGGATAGGGATCCCTTCCCGACTCTAATCTCAGATGTCAAATGTACTACTAAGCGTCCCTGTATCTTGGGACTATAGAACTATTACTGAATCACAGGAGATAAATGTATAGTTTTGAGTCCTCACAACAACAAAAAAAAAAACCCAGAAGAGGATAAGGACTATGGACCGGTAATTGTATGGGAATTGTACTTTGTCTAATTGCATACTAACCTATGTGATTGCAAACATAACTGAACAGACTTTAGCCAAAAAAAACCCTCTGCTACCTAGTCTCTTTATTGTATATTATTCCTAGAGGTTGGCATTCGTCCTAAGTTATGAGAAAGTGAAAATAATCACGCTAAATCGAATATATGATATAATATTTTTGTCAGTATTTTGGTGACCTTCAGTGGAATTAATTTATGGAAAGATTTTTGAAAAATCTTTTTTTCTGCAAGTTTAAGAAATCCATAAAAATTTTAATGACATTTTCCCTGAAACGAAAGATTCTTTGTCTGATTTCATGCAGCTCCAGTTAAAATATGTAATTAGTTCCATGGCGCAAGTTATAAAGAAGATGATATTTAGTTATAACAAATTATCCGATAAACATTCGGTCTATGTTTTTCTTGTGCATTTTGTTTGTGGATTCCTGTAAGAATTATTGTGAGTTTTTTTTTTTAGCACTGCTGAGGTTTACTATTGTAAAGTAACGGTTGTTCGTCCTTTTTTTTGCAGTGCCATCATTTGGTTAGGAGATTTGAACTATAGGCTGTGTAAATACGACGCCATGGAAGTGAAGAACATGATTGCAAAAAAGGACATTAACACTTTGCTGAAGTTCGATCAGGTAAGTAATTTATTATTATTTCAAGGTAAAATTTCGAAAGTTGGTCAAGATGGGGACGGAACAACATGTGCCAAATTTAGTGTTACTTTTGTTGTTGCAATAGGAATTTGGTTACCCTCTTTAACCCTTTCAGCTTTCTTCTACCCTCAATACTTTTTTCCAGCTTTCTTGTCCTCTCCCTTTTGTATGTCTCATTTTTATTGTCTTTGAATTCTGTCCCAACTGTCCAGCACCCTGTATTGTGAACCAACTCTTCAGCAACCATCCAAAAACAACTGGGTGGTTACTGAAAAGGGTGGTCTTCAATGTTTTCCCCAGCCCCATTAAACCGGTTTTTAGGGCTGGGAGGAACATTGAAGACTAAGGCTACGTACACTAAGGCTACACGTCAGATGATTCTCATCCGATTACCACTTCAGGGCTAGTATTGGACGAGAATCTGACGTGTGTACAGCACTCGTCCAACATTGTTCATCAATCTGTCTGGCGGATCCATACTTAGGGTAATATATAACCTTATACCACTTTTCCCCAGACTTCCCCTGCTCACAGCTGGTTCCCCATAGCTTCTTCCTCTACTAATTCATGGTCTCCTACAGAGCGGGAGCAGTAGACCTGCTAAACATCTAGTAAGCTCTCACCTTTCCATAAAGGGTAAAAGTTCTGGCTCTGCTAATTGGCACTACAAAAGTCCTACATGAACTACAAAACAAGGTGCTAACCTAATTACCTGTCTCTCCCTTCATCATGTTACTGTTGTATGGCCAGTACAGTGTATGCATGCATTCATGACTTTCCCAACAAACAGTGCAGCTTCTTTGACTCTTTGAAGCCTGTCAACACACTTATAGCAAATTGTCTGCAGATGTAGTTCTGGCGATGTGCTATTCAGTTTTTTAGCAGCTGCACCTTTAAGTATTTTTACCTGTGTCTTCCTGCAATAACAAGATTAAATTATGCTGGAATATGCTGTAAATGGGAAGGGGGATTGCCATCTCCATGCCTCGTGCCAGCATGCGCACACAGTTTTGATGGCAGTGATAACGGTTAGGTAAAGTCTCTGTTTTGTATGACCATCCTGATTTGTGTGTGGCCCTTAAACCATGGACTTGGACCGATGAAGATTTAGATGTACGTTTCTGTCATAGGTAGAGAATATTAAGCCAACCTAAGTATGTTCATTTTTGTTCATCGCTGTCATTTATCAGATTAACCTAATGACCTCCATCTCTCTCTTTCCTGTTTCCTGCAGCTTAACATCCAGAGAGAGCTAAAGAACGTCTTTGCAGATTTCACAGAAGGTCCTATCAATTTCATCCCAACTTACAAATACGACCCCAAGACTGATGGTTGGGATTCAAGGTAAACCAAATCAAACTGGGGAGCCCAAACATAAGGGTAACAGTGCTCAGAATCCTTTCTTTGTTTCTTAGGCAATGCCAATCGATTGGTCATGCTTTTTTTCAAACTTACTACTTCAAGTGCCATTGCTTATTGCTCTTTATACCATATAAAAATATTTGCATAGCAGGAAATGTCACATGATAAAGTGGCTGCTGTGTATTTACAATAAGTGGCATGACATTTCCTGCTGAAAGGCCTCTATGAAATGTCTGCTGCGTGCCACTTATAGAAGAAAGAAAGCCTTCATTCATGTAGATAGCTGATGCATGACCGTCTCTGAACATTTTATTATGCTAAATATTTCATGTTGTTTGGCGGCACTGATGTCTCCTTGTGAGGCAGTTTACATCTGCATCTGTTTTTGCTACTGTCATTAAAATAGCAGACTTCAAACAGAGCTCGCCCACTGCAGACACCGCACTTGGTGAAATTCAGCAAGCTGTGGTAAATGAAATCTTGGCAGTATTAGACGTAATTTCCTTATTTCCTTTAAAACTCTGGCCCCGCACCAGGCTGTTATACAATATATCAGAGGAGAGGCACAGTAAATATTTACAGGCCTTAGATTTGGAGTCGTGATACTTGGCTGTAGAGTTTGCTCAGTGGATATATAATTAAATGTTCAATGATCTTCATTAAATGTTCAATTTTGTCCCCTGGGTCTGTGGTTTTTGTAGTACAACAAGTTACTGGCAGCTAGCATTAAGTTAGGAAGCTGGTGAAGCAAGCTGGGACTTGTATTTCCATAGCTGGTGGGGAGTTACCGCTTTCAGGCTGATTCCACACCTACACATTTTAGAGCACTATGCGCACATGTTTTGCATAGCAACCTGGTATACACATTCACCTTACAATGCTAAGGAAGATCTGACCTGACAAAGTAAGCAGAACACTATCCACCAGCATTCTCACTGCGCATGTGTGAGATCGGCAAATTTTTCTCTTTCAGCAAAAAGGCTCCTTCTGCCCATGCCCAAGAGCCTCCCGGGATGCCTGAGTGAAAATTCTGAGTATAGATACTCTTTAAGCTCCCCAAGGCTGGAGAGGATACACTTTCATCAGTGAAGCCTGACAATACAGAGAACCTGGAATGGATCTCGTTCAGGATTGAAAATATTTGCTAACAAATAGCAAATGACTTCCAGGTTTAGTGGATCACCCAGCTTCACTGATGAAAGTGTATCCTCTCCAAGTGTAGTGGGCTTTAATAAATCAGGCCCCATGTCTGTGTGTGGAGTAAGTCATCGTAGAGGTAGGGCTGTGCTCCTCATGCAAGAGTTGTCTCCTATTTTACCGGTGATGTCATAACGGGCGGGCAAATATTAAAAAAGCAGCTGGAAGTAAATGCAGCACATAACCACAGAATGAAGCAGAAGCAGGGAGATCCTTGCATTGCAAGACCTCGGGAACAGATAGCAGCACAGTAGTGACAGCTCTAAAATTTTCCCAAGTCTCCTAGTAGTTGCCAGTACTTTCTACAACATCTTACTAAAGATCTACAGCTATGAGGCTCAAGGCACAAGAAATGCACTGCTGTTCTTAAACTTATTTCTTTTTATTCCCAATAACATTTCTGTATATAACGACAACTCGGTAACTCAACTTTTTTAGGTTCAAATTCAAAGACAATGAATTTTACTAGTGACACCCATATTGTTTTTATGACCTTCAGTGGGAAGTGCCGTGTGCCAGCCTGGTGTGACCGTGTTCTGTGGAGAGGAAGTAGCATCAAACAACTGAAATATCGCAGCCATATGGAGCTAAAAACCAGCGATCACAAACCTGTCAGCTCTTTGTTTAGCATTGGGGTAAGCATCAAATAAGTGTTGATTGCTTGGTATAAAATATATATAAAAAAGTAAGTCGCTGAGAAAAGCAAACCACTATAGATAATGCCTGCATGTGATGCTGAGCCGTCATGAAAAAAGGAATTGAAATCCAAAGAATAAAAGGGGCAGGACCAAGACAGTCAGATTTGGGAGGGAGGGGCTAGATGATGATGAACGTCCTCCAGGCAGGAAATGAAGAGACTCTATCTGACTTGCTGCAGCTTCAGATGTACATTGTAAGAAGCTCTCAGTGTGCAAACGGAGTAAGCATTTTCAGTCCAGGAGAGAAGTCGGTGCAACTTTAGAAGACTGAAGGGAAGGCCTGGGGCAGATTTAATGTGCATCACAGTACAAGTCTGTTTTACATATATATTGGCTCTCTCATTAATTGTACTTGTTTGTATTTCTTTCATTGATATACTTTGTTGTGCATTAGCTATGTTCTTTATTATCCCCAGTGCTGTGAAATAATTCAGCACTATCTATACATAAATAAAATACAAAGTCCAACCTTTCCTGAGTTCCAGTTTCCTGACTGCTGTGCATTTGGTACCTTTCCAGGTGAAAGTGGTTGATGAGCGGCGATACAGGAAAGCGTTTGAGGACATCGTGCGGATGATGGACAGAATGGAAAATGATTTCCTTCCTTCCTTAAACCTCAGTAGAAGAGAAGTGAGTGTGTAATTGTGTTATTCTCTCTGCTAAAACTGAATTAAGGAAAACAGCCACAAAATAACATTACATTACATGCTGGTATATTTGCTGATTTGTAATTCTGTGGAGCTAATGATGTGAACAAACCTGCCAGACAGTACAGTCATTTCCTTAACCTCACTTTATTACTCTGCAACTAAGGAATGCAACTTTGACACAGACTGATTTTCAACCTGCTGATTGGTCAATGGGGGACAGCACATTATTATCAAGCATTTTTATATAGCGTTGACATATTATGCAGCGCTTTACGAAGTCCATAGCCATTTCGCCAGCTGTCCCTTGAAGGGGCTCACAATCTAATGGCCATACCATAGTCATTAATACAGCCTAGGATCGATATGGGGAGGGGGGGAAGCCAATTAACCTAACTGCATGTTTTTGGGATGTGGGATAAAACCAGAGTACCCAGAGAAAACCCACACAAACACCTAAAGAACCTGCAGATAATATCCTGGCCCAGATTCCAATCTGGGACCCATCGCTGCAAAGGCCAGAGTGCTAACCACTGAGTTACCCTGCTGCCCCAGTCACATTGGTGATGTCATACTTGTACACCCCCTACAATAAAATGTGTCTATATTCAAAATAATCTTCTGCACACCAAAATCCAGACTGTAATGTCAGAACTATCAAGCTGTAAAGCTGCAAAATAATACATACAGATACTATGCTACTGTTTCCGGATCTGGATGAGCAAACAGGATTTCAGCTATTTGGATGGTTCACATGTAATATTTTCCATATGATTAGTGATTATTTGCAGTAAAATTGTTTGCTCAATCTTTGGTTTATTTCACAGTTCAAGTTTGAGCGGGTGAGGTTGCGACAGCTGCAGATCGAAAAATTTGATATCCAGAACGACGGGCAGGTTCCTTGTCACTTCTCCTTCATCCCCAAACTAAATGACACTCAGTACTGTAAACCATGGCTGCGAGCTGAGCCCTGTGAGGGTTACCTGGAGCCAAGTAAGTCATTATTTATGTTGTTTTTGTATTAAAATTTCTTATTCCATAGCCAGGAACTTGTATAATGATTGATAATAGAGAATGATATGACACAGGGGTTGCATGTACAGCAATGACTCCCCACATCCTGAGAAGACTAAGCTGCTGATCTGGGTTTTATTGGCGTATCAAATGTCCTCTTGTACGCTCTTCACTAATACATCTGTGATCTGTAACTTTTCATGAATATCTGCCATTCCTTATTTTTATTTCATTTCCTGTCCTCAGACGAGTCAGTGGAAATCAGCCTGGAAGTTTATGTCAGTAAAGACTCTGTCACGCTGCTGAACTCCAGTCAGGACACCATTGAGGACATCCTGGTTCTTCACCTGGACCGCGGGAAAGATTACTTTCTCACCATCACCGGAAGCTACCTGGTCAGCTCGTTCGGCACATCTCTGGAGGCCTTGTGCCGAATGAAGAGGCCCATCCGGGAGATCCCAGTTACCAAACTCATTGACCTGGTGAGAATTGTGTGCCTCCTGGTAGACATCCATAAGGAAATTCTTCTTGGTTTTCTCTCCTACCTAGGAACTTCCTATGTGGCTTAGTTTGCAGTATTTTCTGCCTAAAAAGATTCTCAAGCCTTATATGGTGGATTATGAGATAACTTCTTTCTCTTCCCAGTCATTTAATAAATCAAATGACATATAAAGAAGCAATTAATCTTTACTCCCTGGTGGGCACATTTAGTTATAACAGGTGTGTAGCAGCTCTGCATCAGGTGAGAAACATGACATAACATGACATCACTATGATAGCTGCATGGTAGAAATATTTTTATGTCTCTTTGGGAATTATTGAGCTCTCTATATGAGGGCATTTGATTGATCTTAAAGTGGGTTGTGTTTGACAACTTTCATGGAGCTCCTAGAGCAGATTTGTAAGATATTATTAAATGCAGACTGAAGTCCGCTAACAAAAAAGAGTAAGCTTGTATTGCAATTAGGTCCCACCAATTCTTCACGAATAGCTTACTTTGCCATAAACCCCCATCAGGTTACCTATCCATCCACACTTTGGCCTCTATTCAAGGAAAGCTTTCAAGCATACAATAAAATAGTATTCTCCCCTGTAGGTAGGTAGCAGCCCCTGTTGTGACTCAACTTTTCAGTAATCACCCAAAAACAGCTGGGGGTTACTGAAATGTGCCAGGTGGTGCCCCCAACTAAAAGGAACCGGGGAAAGCACTGCAAAAACAAACTTATTGTGAATCTGTGCATCATTCATCCATGGCAAAGCAACAGCGACAGACCAGATCGATATCCCCAAAGTCTAAAAACAACACAATACAGCTTTACTTTCAGTTTATATTAACGAACAACAATTTATCAACAACCGATCAAAACTAAAAAACATTGATCAGTGTGTGGCGCTGATTTATAAAATCTCTCCAAAGACTTGAGAGGATACACTTTCATCAGTGAAGCTGGGTAATCCAGCAATCCTGTAATAATAGATTTGGTTTAGGGTTTATAGCAAATAGCGAATGACTTTGAAGAAATCCATTCCAGGTTTGCTAGATCACCCAGCTTCACTGATTAAAGTGTATCTTCTCCAGTCTTTTAGAACTTTGTTAAATCAGGTTCACTGAGGGAGTATGTAAGCTGCAATTTCTGATCTGATTGTAAAAATACAGCTTGCTTGGATGCTTTCTTGATCCTCAGTCTTTAATACCTTCTGAATTGCTCAGGTGTTTAGATAATTGCGGCACAACTCGGTTACACAGTTTACCTGCATGCTTGGCCAAAACTATTGAAAGCAAAAGGTCAGCTTTACATCCTGTCAAAGAGCATTGTATAGAATGAGACCAGCAATGGATCCTCATCCTAATCTCTGCATAAGCAGATTTCTATGTTGGGTTTATTACTCCTACTCTCCTCCAATACTTAATATGTGATTTTTCCATGGTCCGTTTTTTTAACTTTCTATTTCAATCTCACCAATCTTTTTCTCCTCTCTTTCTTCCTCTCCTTCCACCTGTTCATAGGGCGAAGACAGTTTCTCAGAGAAGGTAACATTGTGTTTAGTATCTGGGCTTGGTTATCGTTCTGTCTCCGTGTCCTTTTGTGGTTTGCAGTGATTTCTGGAGTTCATTTCTAACAACTGGAGTGAAAAGTTTATCAATTATTATTTAGGCTAAAAAAATGAAACGTTTTGTTTTCCTAAGAAAAAAAGTGAAATCTATTAGGGTTAATCTTTACTTTCACTCTGCTGTTCAGAAATGAGGGGCTTTGTATAATGTCTAACTCTTTGACTGTTTAACTCTCTTTAACATAAGTGGGTTAATTTCTGCTTGGTTAATTCTGGTATTGCAAGTGCTGAGCCTTCCATGTTTCATGAATAGCCGTGACTAGGTCTTTTCAAGTGTTCTGTAAAAACTTGGAGCCATACACAAACCTGTAAGATTAAAATAACACTTTCCTTAAGGCGCAGTATTCTCCCCAGAAATATTTTAAGTTGGGTGGGAAGAAGCAGTAGGTGAGTGGCAGCCCCTTTATTGTGACCCAGCTATTCAGTAACCATTTAAAAACAGCTGGGTGGTTGCTGAAAAGTGCCGGTTGGTGCACCCAGCTAAAACGAGCTGGGAAGATCACTGAAGAGGAACTTGACTTGTTGTTTGGTGGTGAGCTTTTGCCGTAATTGGCAGGTAATATGGCACATATCTATCTTGGGAGGTCAGCTTCGCAGCAATGACAGGTTCGGGAACTGCCATCGCTGCTTGGAGGGGCACAGTCATCTCTACCGTCGGCTTCTGTGGAGATGGCAATCCTGTTTATCCATCCTATTCAAGAGTTAAACTTATCCCCAGCGCAGTGATATACCACCCATGCCGCACAGAGCCGAGCTGTAAGCTACAGGGTGCATGTGCTGTGTAGCAGAAACAAAAAGACAACATTGCATGTCTAGCCACCATTGTAGTGCCTACCTCCTGGGATTTTTCATTTTCTCAGTTTAGGTCGCCTTTATCCTCCAGTGACCTCCAGTGATCTTTTTGTGACTATTGCTCGGTATGTTATTCTGCAATAAGTCTTATTGACAGCAGCACTGTGTAGCACCAGCTGCCTTCCATGGGGCAAGGCTGCTGAAAAGAGTGCCCGCCAACATTTCAAATCTGACAAGTGCAGCAGTGAGTCTCTGGCTTTTGCAGCTATTGCATTGCTTGGAAAGTAATAGTAGGTGTTGATTTTTTAAAAAAAAATGGTTATGTGGGTGCAGTGTAGGTATACCACCACTTTATTTATAAGCCTTTGCGTTCCATTATTTGAACTTCCCTAATAATATCTAGGCAGGCATAAATGCAACTTCATTATCAAGAAAACTCTCCTTGTATTGGATGCTGAGGATTTCTGTGTCCATTTATCTTTGTAGTGCTTGTGGGAGGTGGCCCAATCTTTGAAAAGCATGAGATGGTCTTCTCTATACTTCCTCTCTTTTGATGAAAGATGTCACAGACCATAGTGGGGGGGAAACAAATGAGCCTTCTGCTGGTTGGTATGGTTAATAACCCAGAGAATGGCAACTATAAACTAATAAATGGAATGGAGGAGCTCAGCTATGAGGAGAGATTGGCTGAACTGAATCTGTTTCACTCTTGAAAAAAGACGTGTAAGGGGGGATATGCTCACCCTGTATAAATATAAAAATGGTCCATATAAAGAACTCTCTTCCCAATTATTCACTTTAAGGTAATTTCCAGGGACAAGGGGGCATTCTTTGCGTCTGGAGGAAAAGAAGTTTAAGGAAGGGATTCTTTACTGTAAGGTCTGTGAAAATGTGGAATCAGCTCCCTCAGGAAATAGTTTTGGCAAGTTCTATGGATTGCTTCAAGAAAAAGCTGGAGAATATAACTGGGTTTTAAGGCTTTAAAGTAAAGATAACGGAGACTGTTGATCCAGGGAACATCCCATTGTCTCAAGGAATCGGGAAGGAATTTTTTTCCCGTTTGAGATAATTGTACCAGGGTTTATTTGCCTTTCTCTGGATCAACTATGTCCATAGGGTTTTATATCTGGGAAATGTTTATTTCCCTAGTGGTTAAACTTGATTGACTTATGTCTTTTTTCAACCTGACTTAAGCTGCGTACACACGTCAGATTTTTCTCGCCCGATAATCGGCATCGGCCAGATATCGGGCGAAAATCTGGCGTGTGTACAGTTGGCGTAGTCCATCGTCCGAACGACCGTTCTAGCGGATCCACGGACGATGAACGACGACCGATCCTAATGCAAGGGAAGGGGGAGAGCGCGTTGCAGGGTGCCGCTGCGTCGCTCTCCCCCTCCCCTCTGCATAGAGCAGAATGGTGCTGTATGTACAGCACCGTTCATGCATCGTGTAGTCCTTTGTCGTTGGAAAGGATTGTGAAAGATCCTTTCCAACAACAAAAATTGCACGTGTGTACGCAGCTTAACTATAATATTATGAACTGCCCCACTCGCTGCACAGGTAAGTATAAGGCTTCTACTTTCATTAGGTGCTTTAGATCCTCTTTATTTCAACCTGTAGATGTTTTTTTTGTGTTTGCTAAGTCCCCTTTGTCACACATCCATGGAATTTCAATATTTACCATGTTGCTACATCTGAATTTGCTGATAAAATGTATTGCTTGGTTCAGATGGTTGCTTTTTCAACATTTTAACATGTGACCACTTACAAACAGATGACCAACTGTTACATTTATGCTTTATCATTGAAATGCTTAAAAGTGTTCATAGGGGTAGCTTTGATTGGTGGTTGTCAGAGATTGGTCAGCTGCTTCAGTAATATCTTTGTGCCTGACAATAGTCTGTGAGTAGCAAAGAGATCTGCTTGTTAACTGCTAAGGAATAATGGCAACAAGGTGCTAAGTGGCTGACTACTTTTGGTTGTGCAGTGGTGCTGTTTCCGCCTCTCAATTGTCCATCTGAACCAAGCTTAAGATGCATAAAACATTAAGCGACACTTTACTTGTTAGCTGTATTTCTTCTGTTCTTAGATAATAACATGTTAATGTTCACATTTTTGGAAAATGTCACCCCCAGGAGAAAGCCGTCATGCAGATGCTTCCAGAGTCAGATGGAGATGGCTTGACCGACAAGCCTCTTAAGATCCCCAAAGAGATGTGGCTGCTTGTGGACCATTTATATAAGAATGCTTGCCATCAGGTTTGTCAATACTGACCAATGTTCCCTGTCATTACAGTAGTTGCTCTGCAAGTCAAAATAATAATAGGAGTTCATTGCTTTACATGAGCTATGTGTGTTCTCTTGCAGGAAGATCTATTTCAAACCCCCGGCAGACAGGAAGAACTACAGCAGATTATCGACTGCTTAGACACCAGTATTCCAGATAACATCCGTATCCTTCAATCACAGAGATCATCTAGGAATTGTTGGTAGGGCTGAGTGGAACTGCTCCCCAAATGAAAAATATTCTGGCCTTTATAGAGCTCTGCATATGGGATCCATTGTGCAAATGTCTGATCGTGTGCAGCAGTTATCCACCAGAACAGCCTGTATTATAAAAGAAAAAAACATCCATCTAATTTACAATTACGGGCATCAGCCGGGAAGGTAATGCCATGCCTCTCCCACTCCCAAATAGGTTGTAATTTGCATATGAGATTATGGGGCTCTCCAGATCATATGTAAAGAAATTGGTGTCTGCAATAATTGCTAGATGCTATTCTACAATCATTTAAGTGAATACAGATTCATGTTCAAGCGGAACTAAACAAACAAAAAAAAAAATCGCACTTACTTCTAGAATTCTTCAGCACCGGCCACAACAATCTTCGCTCTTTTCTTCTTGTCTGCTTGCTACATCACCTGATCTCACACTGCGCAGGTCCAGGTTCAGGTGACGTAGTCTGCTGTAATGGGAAAAAAAAGAGGACATGCGTCGGATCGGCATTTATTTCCCTTTAGTGGAAAAAAGGCCCCTTCTGCGCATGCCGTTATTCAGCTTTGTAAACTTTGGACCCAACTGAATGAATATTTATGACACTTTAGTCATAAGAGGTCAGTGATGTCCTGATTACAAAATTCACAAATTGTAATGGAGCACCTAGAATATTGCACGCCAAAGTCAACACTAGACACAAACTGTATACTTGTTTTTACTGTATATGAAGTTTAGGTTTTGTCATCTGTTGTGTTTTAAGTTACCTTAACACCCTTCCTCAGCGGGAAGTAACCATTCTGTGGCAGAAGCTCTGTTGATATTCTTGGAAGCTGTACCTGAGCCGGTGATCTGTTATGAGCTTTACCAGCGGTGTATTGACTGTTCCCATGACACTCGCCTCTGCCGTCAGGTTTGTAGAAATGCACCCAAAATATATATTTATGAATATGGCTCAATATATGATTTCTTCCATAAGATAATCTCATAGATACTGACAACAGGATCACAGGATTTTACCCCTCCCAGTGCATATACAGTTACTACAGCACTATAAGTACTACTTTCACCCTGTTCATCTTGTTTTCTTCCTTTTTGTGCATTTGGTGATTGTGGTTTTATTTTCTGTATCCAGGTGATTTCCCAGCTACCAAGATGTCACCGGAATGTTTTCCGATATTTGATGGCGTTTCTTCGAGAGCTGCTAAAGTATACTAGTGACAATAATTTGACCGCCAGCCTGATTGGTAAGAATTGTATACCTTTGTCCAGGCTTCCTGTAGAAAATCGGGTGTGAGACACCAAATCTCAATCTACTCTGCATATAAACCTAGAGCAGGAACCTAACATCTGCCTAAAGCAGGAACCTAACATTCACCTAGAATAGAACATAATACATTTTTTCTTCTGATAACCTTCAGATATTGCATAAAAAAATGACTGGAATATAAATGTTATGGGATTCCCACTGAACTGTCAAAGTAAAACACCAGATTTCATTAAATTTGTATTTAATGAAATTTACAGCTTTTGCAAAGATGATGGCAGAATATCAACCTATTCTCTTCTGTATTTACTGAAATTAATTACATCTGTGCATTTGTAGAATGAGGGCTGATGTTTATGCAAAGCTGAGTGCTTTGGCTTCTAAAAGCCTTGGCTACACCCTGGCTTTTGGGGAAATGGAGTTCGAGAGGCATGTCTATACGTCAGGATTTAGAGGGTGATTTTCTGAGCCCTGCTCTCCCAGCTGCTGCCCCCCAAGACTTTTACAAGCCTGTTGGTGAAGTCAAAGGCAGTAAAATGTACTCATTATTCTTCTATTTGGAAAGCTGTAGTCAACTAGGGGTATGTGGGACCTCTACATTAAGGCCTCTGTTTTCATTCCAAGACCAATGGTTCTCCTCTGCAGCATATTTACCAGGTTCAGGCTTTTTTTTTTCTCACAGGGTACAGGTTTTTATTGAAACGGTTATTGTCAATCCCCTATGGTTGATAATGCTACCACATCCCTAATTCATTAAATCCTACAAAGACCCACAACTGGCATTGGTGTCCCTTATACCTGAGAGACATAAAATGCTCAAGGAACCCCTAACAACCTCTGGAGGATTCCCAAGGCTGCACACAACCCTGGCTAGGAAGCGCAGCAAGTTTGTTTGGGGGTCATGTTGCATTTTTCACAATTTAGTTGAATTTAATTAAGTTCTTTTTGAATGTCCCATCAAGAGGCCTAGATTGTAAGCTCTTCAGGACAGAGTCCTCTCCTCCTGTGTCACTGTCTGTATCTGTCCTTTGCAACCCCTCTTTAATGTACAGCACTGCATAATATGTTGGTGCTATATAATAATAATTTTAAGAGATTCATAAATATTCAAGCACCGCTGTATATGTGGATCCTTGAATAGCAGTAGCACTTTGGATTCCTAGAACAATGACATATAATATAAATACTGGCTAGTATCATAAACACTGACAAGTGTTGGACCCGATTGTATGACACCCCAACACTTTGTAGTTCAGAACATTATACACCAATGTGCAGTTGTAGAAGCAATCCCACACGGTCACTAAAGATCCCCAAAGCAAGAACAAACATCCTTTATTATTTTTTATTATTAAACAGGATTTATATAGCGCCAACATATTACACTGCTGTACATTAGAGGTTGCAAATTACAGACAGTGACACAGGAGGAGGAGAGGACCATGCCCCGAGGAGCTTACAATCTATCACTATAAAGGAAATTGCACTGAACCAGGAGAACAATGACAGCCCTAAAGTTTGCAGAATTTGGGTAATAAGGTTTGTACATCCATCCTCATGTTCAATTGAATCCTGTAAATGCCATTCTGAAAACCACCACTTGCATCAAGAAAAAAAAGTAATAAACTTTCTTTAAACTCCTAAGCAGGACCTGCACTGTGGAAGCAGGAGGGTGAAGGACTACTCAGGAGTATTTGTCTATTGCTTCCTGTAGTAGATCTTTCCCACATTATTTCCCCTCCTATTGTGTGAGAATTCCCCAACCTCCTAGATTGTATGCTCTTCGGGGAAGCGTCCTCTCCTCCTGTGTCACTGTCTGTAACTGTCATTTGCAGCTCCTATTTAATGTACAGCACTGTATAATATGTTGGCCCTATATAAATCCTGTTCAATAATATTAATGTTGACTTCCACTGTTTGATGCAATGACTAGTAGGATAGTGATCAAAAAAGCAGAGGAGGTACAGATTAACAAAATGAATCCATTGAAAACAGGGCGATCCTTGCACTACAGGCCACAGGTACAGTTTCCCCTCCATCAAGGAGAACAATGAACAACACAGTAGTGGTATCGCCCAATCTCCCCCATATCTGGGGAATCTAGCAGTCCAAGCCAATATTGCCTTTATTGATCCCATACTGCAGAGATACAGCTTTGGGTCTCAAGGTACAGGAGTTCATAGCCATTGGTCCTCTATTAGGTAAGGAGAAAGGGTTCAATTTTTTGGAACTATGTGTAGGTTTATGAGGGGCAGCCATATTTACTCATAGGAAGGCTCTACTACCTATGTTTTGGATGGGGGTCAAGAGCCTGTGACTGCCAGGATAAGTACCACATATTACCAACTGGAAGAGGGACAGCTATGATGTGCAGGTACACTTCTATAACAATTGAACGTTTTAAAGAACCAGCTCCAGTCCAGGGGTCCTGAATACAGATGGAAGTGCAGACTGTACATTTACATATTCCTGGGCAGCTCTGTCAAGGATTCTGTGATAATAGAACTTCTAAACTCTATGCCAACTTACTTTTGTTTGAGCCACAACTACTTCTCTACCCACGCAAGTCAATGGGAATGGGAAAAGTAGCTTACACACAGGTTAAAGAAAGTTTACCTGTCAATGAAATCTAAGGAATACACAGCCCTCATTCAGGATAATATTACCAGCTATACATTGTGTCAGTACACTGAATGCCCATAAAAGTCTAAATTTATTAAAACATGAAATACAAAGCAAGTACTATGCTAATATGTATGGGGCGTGTAAGACCTTGACTTCAGCAGTAATCATTCTGCCATATTCTTTCTAATAAAAACCAATGCCATGATGGTGGAAGAAGTAGAGGCCAGATTATTGTCATTTAGCAAATCAAACTTTATTCCTAGCCTTCCATATGAACCTCTGCCTCCCTTTCTCCTGGTAGGTGTAACATGTTCACCAGCTGTTTTTCATAACAATTTAACAGTACAAAATCAGGTCAGTAGTCTCTAACTATAAAATGATTTTGGGGAGGATATAAAGGGGTATATAGTAGTCAAAATATACAAAAGGAGCAGCAGCCTGGTATTAAACATAATGATGTCTGGTGTTTTAGCAGACATTATGCATCATAATTATTTTCTCAGGTTTCATTTTTCAGCTTCAGAAACATAGCAAATGAGCAAATAAAAAGATCCCTTCTAAATGAACTAAATTTAAAAAATAGGATTACCAAAATATTTAAACAATGATTTTAAAATACCCCCTTACTTCTGTATTTATAAAGATGTAATATTCTGGGTGGCCACTAGGTGGTGTCATTATATCATTTATTCAGTAATCCAACTCTACCCCAAAAAGTGTGAAAACATTGAAATGGACAGCAGGGGGCGGTCGTGTAATCGATTGATTACACGTGTAATTGAAATCGATTTTCAGATTCAGAGAATATAGATAACAGTTGATTCCAAAATATTTTAGTAGTTTGGAATCTAAAAAGGCTTCTGGGAACTAAAGGTTGCTGTAAAGGCTGTTTCTGTTTTATATCTGCTCCTGCTGTTTCTGGAGCTAACTTGGATTGACTGCCAGCACTCTCAGGTTCTCCCCCTTCAATCATTGTATCCCTGGTAGAATATAAAAATGGCCTCGGCTGTTTTTGTGGCCCCGTCATCTCATCAGGCCGGGCTTCCTGGAGCCGCCTTTGCACATATATGCATATTTGATTTTTTTGCCATTTAAACTTTTGATCCCTGGTTCCAAATTCCATTGACTTACATTGACCTCCAGTTGGGAATTCTGATATTTTAAAAGTGAAGACGTTCATTTTTGCGTGCAGCACCACTTCAATAGTAAATGTATTTAATAATCTTTTGGTGCCAAAAATGCTAACCCTGTTCTCAATGGCAATCCTTTGTTTATAAACAAAGTCATGTGATTGCTATGTTGGCGCTATCGCAGCTTGATGAGCATCCATGGTCGAAAGAACTGAAATCCAATTAATAGAAGGGATTAGGTCAGGGACAGTCAGGCTGGAGAAGCAAAGGCTCAATGATTCTGATCTTCCAGGCACGAAATGAGACAGCTCTATGTGACTTGCTGCATCTTCCAATGCACACTGTAAGGACCTCACAGTGTGCAATTAGAACAAGACATTTCTGTGCCAGAAAGGAGCCGGTACAACTTTGCAAGACTAAATAGATAAAATGCAGTTTAGCTTTAAATTTAAAATAATATTGATTTAACATTCATTGCACAATGATTGTTTGTATCCTCTTATCTGTGAACGTTGCAGTTATGACCAACAAACTTTAAACTTTGACTCATTTAAAATCTATTAGGCTGAACAAAATAACAAACTTGGAATCCGTTGCTTCATCAGAGTGGTTTGCACAGCTCCCAAAGTCTGCCTATTAAAATGTTTGGTTTCCTTTCTAACCTCTTGCATGGTGTCTGCGGCTTATAAATGGCCGGGGGAATATCAATAAACCCCAATACTATAGGGATAGGTCTGCCTGGCACCAAGAATGTGCCATTGTACCCCCCACCAGTTCCTAGGGACCCCTTTAAAGTCAGATTCACATAACCTGCCCCCACATGACTAGCAATAGAGCCCAGTGATTGGCTCCTCTGACACCAACCTCTGTATTGCGGATTCCGGCTAGAACTAACAAGGTTACCTCGGTATGTTGATGCAAAGCCACTACGTTCATTTTATCACTTTGTAACACTAAAGACATTAAACGCAGGAAAATATTATGAAATGTGTGGAATTATTTGTAAAGGTTTTCTAGCTGTTCTGATATTGACTTTCAATGATTCCTAAAGTGACCCTGTCATAGATAGCATTGGGGCTTCCATTGGTTGCGGCTTCCTTTTTCTTTTGTCTGCCATTATTTATCTTTGAGCTACAAAGCAGCGGACACATAAACTTCAATATGCAGTGTTATATTGATCCAGCATATATTAAAGATTTCCATCCTTTGCCACTATAAGCCCTGATGAAGAGAGGGCTGCAAAGCTACCGAAATGTGTTGGATGCTGTTTTAAAGTTACAATTTGAATGGCAAATAAAGACAAATTTGGTCTGACACTCTTTTCTTTTCAACAAACCCTAGAGCAACTTTTCTTGATCATTTTAACATGGGGGAACCCTTAAAATACCTTTCAGGTTATTAGGAAAACCCCTTCTATATTTATTATATCTACAGCTCACAGTACATTAGTGTGATGGTCAGTGTGAAGAATTCCTTGGGAAGAATTCCTTAGGTCATTGGGAAGAATGTCACCCTTACAGATAGCCAAAAAGATCATTGGGGTCACTTAATTAGACCCAAGAGGCACAAACTGCTCAAGTAATCCCCAGCAACCTCCGGAGGGACCCTGCTTGAAAAACACTGGTTTAGAGCCAAAAAATCCCTCCCCCCAGTGGTCAGACTGAAGAATTACAGGGCTGTTCCTCTTTCTTTGAATAAAGAAATCATTTCATTAATTAAGGGCCAACTATGGCTGGGGAGGATAAACTTTCATCAGTTAAACTGGGTGATCCAACAAACCTGGAATTGATTTCTTCAAAGTCATTTGCTATTTGCTAGCAAATGTTTTGAAACCTGGACCAGATCCGTTTCAGGTTTGCTGGATCACCCAGCTTCACTAATAAGAGTGTATCTTCTCCAGCCTTGGAGAGGTTTAATAAATCAGGCCCAATGTGTCGAATTCTTATCAAGTCTCTCCAAGGCTGGAGAGGGTACACTTTCATCAGTGAAGGTCGGTGATCCAGCAAACCTGGAGTGGATCTGGTCCAGGGTTGAAAACATTTGTTAGCAAATAACTTTAAGAAATCCATTCCAGGTTAGCTGGATCACCCAGCTTCATTGATGAAAGTGTATCCTCTCCAGCCTTGGAGAGCTTTAATAAATCAGGCTCATTATCTTTTATTACAGGAAGTAGGAGACACTCAGGCACTCAGCATCTCCTGCTACTTCCATAAATTTGAATTGGTGCCCCTTGCAAACACTTTAAAACAATTTCGCCATCATTTTGTAATTGGTGCCAGCAGTTTAAATACATTAAAAAAAAATCTGCTGTGTTACACTTTTGCAGGGTATTGCAGACTCCTGCACAGGCAGATGCCAGAATAAAACAAACAGGTAATTACTGCTGCAGCGCCCCTAGTGTTTCACAGTAGGTACTCAGGAGGCAGGAAACAGGAATGGGTTGGAGAACTTCTTTAATAAAACAGATTGGTAGTAATGATCTGAGAGCTTTGTATAGGACATGTTGGTGCGCCTGGCTAACCTGTGATCTGAGTTTTTAGTTTCATGTTTCTCTTTTTCAGCCATTTTTAGTCTCTGCGATCAAAGTTCACTTTAATTTCTGAGAAATGAATGTCCCTCACCCCCCGTGCATATTAATAAGAGGAAAGCTGGTGGCAGCGTGCGGCCGGTGTTTATTGCACAAACAATTATGAAACCAGCGATTTGTTTTCCCAACGTCCAGCGCCGGCCCTGCCAAGAACAGCGGCACACGCTGGGTGTTTGCTCAGTCTTAACCCTGTGATCGCCGTACTGCTTTTCGGATGGGGGGGGTTATTTTTTGATCTGCATCATAAAATCAATGAGCGTTTTTCATCATTTTTCTAGATTTTTGCTTTCTAAGTAAATATTCAATGGAGTGAGCGGAGTTCATTACAGAGCATTGTGAAAGAGGACAATATGAAAAGTTTCAGATGTTCTCGGAAGTATTCCAACATTAGATGTAGGGATGAGTGAGAATGCCTCTGGCATTCTCGCGAAAATTTCCTCGAACTTCCAATGGTTCCGCAAAATTTCGGTGAGTCGATTTTGCGAAACCATCGGAAGAGGAAGTTAAAACAGAAGATTCCCAGAGCTGCATTCAGTCCTGGGAATCTCCCTCCTTGCGATCCCTAGGGCACTAGAGTTTAATTAACCTCTAGTTCCCCGGGGGATCACACACTCTTCTCAATAATTGCAGCCACAGCTGCAATTAACCTCTAATGCCCCGGGGAACGCCTGCAGTCACAGCTGTGACTGCAAAATTCTCACGGTCACGTGACCATGGGAACTGAACTGCAGATGAACTCTGCAGTTCCAGTACGATCCCCGCGGCACTAGAGGTAAATTAACCTCTAGTGCCCCGGTGATCACACACTCTTCTCAGCGACTGCAGCCACGCCTGCAATCATTGATGAGCTCAGTGTGCAATCCCCGGGGCACTAGAAGTAATTACCATCTAGTGCCCCAAGAATCGCACGCCCTTCTCAATGAATGCAGCCACAGCTGCAATCATTGAGAAGATGCCCAGCACAGGGGAACCCCCTGACATTGTAATATAAATACAAATACAAATTATACATTTGATACAGAGATACTGAGATACAGATATTGTAAGAGATATTTTTATTACAATGTCAGGAGGTTCTCCTATGCTGGGCATCTTCTCAATATATGCAGCCGTGGCTGCATTCAGTGAGAAGAGTGTGCGATCCCCGGAGCACTAGAGGTTAATTAACTTCTAGTGCCTGTGGATCGCAGAGGATTTCCAGGGCTGAATGATGACCTCTTGGCGAATCAGAAGGCAGTTCTCGCCTATATTTTCTGTAAGCGAGAAAGGCCTGATTCGCCGCGAGATCGAAAATAATATTCTCGCTCGCTCTTCCCTAATTAGATGACCACTTTTCTGGTTGATTCAGCTGTACGTGTAATCTGAGCTTCACCCAATAAATTCAGCCAAACTGCTTGCATAGGTACCGTAGCCTGGTAAAGTGGAAGTAATGGCAGGCTTTTTTAATGCCAGGAGATTCTTTTGCCCCCTGTTTGTATACTCTGAGCTATGCATGCCATTGTGTGTCAAGTACCTATCATTCACCTGCACAGGAGCTATGTCCCCCAACCCCAACTCAGCCCCCCAAGATTTAAAACACAAAAAGAATAAATAAAGATGTCAGCAGAAGCAAAAAGGGGTGCTACCGCTGTCCCAGTGCTGGAGGAGGCAATTTTTTAGATAAGTGTGCTAAAATCTCCCCAGCACCGACAGTTTACTATTAACGTAAATAGAATGTACAACTTTACCTACCTCATTTTATATTGTCTGTGTATATTCACAATTAAAACAAGATATCAATATGCCATTAGAAAAGAATCTTGTTTTATATTCAAGTTACACCAGTAGATGGCACTGTGTCCTTACAGAATGTAACAAATTCTTCTTGTCAGAGACAAGAGTTAGTTACACACTTGAAGACTCAGCACTGCCATCAAAATGCTATTAGAAAAATAATATTGGTTTATATTTAAGTTACACCAGTAGATGGCATTGTGTCCTCATGTCCTCCATGTTTGTTACATGTCCTCAAGAATGCAACAAACTACTGCTAGCAGTGACTTGGGTTGGGGACACATTCCCATCCACTGGTGGGCAACAAAAATGCACAAAAGATCATTTGAAAGCAAGTGACCCATCAAAACCAACTCAAAACTACAAAACAGTGGTAAAAAGATAAAGACACTAAGGCTGTGTGATTTTATTCATGCCAATTTAAATGAATGTTTTAAAAATAACACACTATGGATGTATTTATTCACATTTTTTGGTATTTCCATAGACTACTGTTTTGAATGTTAGCAGTTTTTTTCCTGTTTTTCAGGCAAGTTTATATTTCCAAAGGTTTATATTTGAGTATGCAAATATGAAAAAAAAAAAAATAATAATAATACTAAAATCACAATTTTATTCCTGGGTTGAAAAAAAAGATCATTGGCATTGCTGGCTTACTTAATATTGTATTGTGATTTAGTGACACTTTTTGAATTGTTTTTGTAGATTTTGATCCTAGTGACCCAACAGCATCCAGCATTTATTACTATTTTAACCTAAATAATTGTATTTTATTTTTTTCTCTATATATATTTCCTAAGCAGCTCCTTATAATGACCAGTTCATGGTGGATGAAGTGCCCGCAATGTGATGATGTATCAGCTTTGTAGTTTATCTTATTTTTCGGAGAGTTCCTGGTTGTGTATTTGTGTGCTCCTTCCACG
The DNA here is from genome assembly GCF_032062135.1 of Pyxicephalus adspersus. Lineage (NCBI taxonomy): Eukaryota > Metazoa > Chordata > Amphibia > Anura > Pyxicephalidae > Pyxicephalus > Pyxicephalus adspersus. The sequence goes on along the minus strand of NC_092871.1, from coordinate 4,546,408 downwards.
TTGTCAGGTCCTCTTCATGGAAGAAGAGCGGGAGATAGCAGAAGTGAGTGTGAAGTGTGTGTATCAGTCATCATCCGCTGCAACCGTACA
>NC_092871.1:4508295-4545300 GCF_032062135.1 Pyxicephalus adspersus | reverse complement strand
TCTCTGAGATATAAATGTTTTTGAACCACTTTATCTTGTCACTTCTTTCTTTTTTTATTTCTTTTAGCAGCTACATTTGACTTTTTATTGCACTGCTCCTCAGCAGAGATATATTGCTCAGAACATTTCCTGGCTGCATCGTTGTGTTTATTCTAATATTTAATTCACTGTGATGTGGGGTGACCCCAACAAATCACCTTCACTTTCCCCGGCGCCGCACCTATAATGTCTGACCCATTAGCTATAATGATGATTACACAGAGGAGTGCACTTGTGTTCCAGCCAAGACAGAATTCACTCAGGATGAATATCAGGAAAGCTCAGAGAGGAATGGAGGATCCTGATTACAGCACAGGAGGGGAATGATGGCTTTCCCATAGAGATCCCGGGGATGATTGGAGGAAAATAAATGATAGGAAGACCTGGCATGTGTGCAAGGAGTTCATGGAGTGAGATTTACCAGGGAGTTATAGCTGGGGTGATTATCACATCAATACAACGGACAAGCGCAGCCATCACCATCTTAACTGCTGAGATTAAACCAATTACATTCAGATGTTATCTTGTTTTCAGACAGTTTTTTAGGAATAATCACCTTGTATGAATAGAAGGAGGAATAAATATCTTGGCCAAATAAATAATGTTTACACCCACTTTCATTAAAAAAAAAATCACATAAAACCTATTTAGCTCTTTGTCATATAGATTGCTGAACTTCTGGTATAGATTAAACTGACCTTGAAATTGTTTGCAAATTGCAGTGCAATAGCCAGAAAAGGGCTATGGCAAAAAATGGATGCAAAAGAACAATGTGTATTTAAGTCAATTTATTTATCCTTAAAAATTATAGAGATTTATATGTTTGTATAAGATATATACTGTATTATTTTGTAGCAAAGGACCGCCCCTGAGGAGCCTGTTAGACAGAATCCACACCACCGGACAATGACATGGGCACTCCATAGAAAGCTCGGCCCAATCTGCTTTTCAGAAAAGAGAAGATATCATGATCAGGGGCAGCACATGGCTGCAGATTTAGGTATTTGTCGCATTTATTTAGATAGGGACGTTCTTTGTGGGTGGGGGGTGCAGGTGGGTAGCAATTTTTCTATATCTCAGTCCCTAAAGGTTACCATTAGAGGAGGATTAGACCTGCTTCGGAAGCAATCCTGCGCAGCTACCTGCGGCTGGCACCTTGCCAGTCACTTGCACAGCATCCCTAGTTCTTATAGGACCGCCCCTGAGGTGCCCGCTAGACAGTTTTCACACCCCCAGACAATGACAGTCCTATGCTGGTTCTTAAAGAAGACTGCAAATTTGACAGCTGGCTGAAGTGAGCAGTACTAGTAACACTCACTGCCACCCCCATTCATTCGCTATGGGGCTGCCTCCAGGAGAAGCCACATGTAGCGTCTCCCTCTTGCATGAGAAAGTGATAACAACACCACAACCTCACCGCTATAGTGATCATAGCCTAAAGTGGGAATGATCTGCTGCCACATAAGCACTATATTGGTCTGGTCTGCCATGCATTGACCAGTCCAGTATAAGAGTTTATCCAATCATCAGATCACCCAGATCTTCTTTCTGTGTCGGAAAAATAAAAAAAGTGCAATTCTTTCTTGAAAGGTCCAAAACAAACTCTGCTGCTTATGTTTTACAGTATATAAGTATATCATTATAAATTCAACAGTGCAAATCCAGACTGCATTGAACACAATCTATAAATCTTAGAATGTAAGCTCTTCTGGGCAGGGCCCTCTTGTGTCATTGTTTGTATCTGTCTGTCATTTGCAATTTGCAACCCCTATTTATTGTACAGCACTGCGTAATATGTTGGCGCTATTTAAATACAATATATTAATAATACTAAACCAGAGATAATCTTTATAGAATATCCCATGTTGATATTTCCCTCTCGAGAACCTTTATCTCGCTTGCTTAACAAGCAGAGTCCTTGATTAGCAGTGCTAATCATCAGACTTATGGAAATCACATGGTGCCTGCGCTCACTACGTGCTCACCTTCACTGCTGCACATTCAGCTACATGGTAAATGTGCAGCTGGATCTGACCCTGCCACCATGCAAAATGTGCAAAAGAAAGCCATATGTGTAAAAAAAAGAATGGAAATATTCACCTGGCCTGCAGGCTGCGCTGCAACATGCAATTCTTTTGCTAAGAAACGCTCCCTGTATGGAGGATTATCACTGCACTTTGATCTATGACTTTATCCATTCATTTTTTTTAGATTGATCAGTTTTTAAATTGATCCCTTTGATCGAAATAGGTGTTGATGGTTTTAAATTATTATTATCATTATGATTATCCTTTAGGCATAAGGTTAGGTGGTGTGGTTACTGCTTTTCCATGCCAGTGAACCAGAACTTTGGGGGAGACACTTCATAGCTGCTACCTGCGGCGGCCCCATAAAGAACCAATGGGGGTAGCAATGGGTGGTAAAGTGCCACTCACTGCCAGCCGCTCTTAAAACTGAAGGTGCCGGTTCTTTAAGTACAGCAGTACCAGTGACCGAACGGCAAGGTGCCAGTCGCCAAAAAGCCACATTGGATCACATGGACCCAAGGCAGGTTCAAACCAGGGGGTGCTGAGAAGTTCCTGTCTTTGCCCAGAAAGCAGAGATCCAGAGTTATGAAATAACACATTTATTCAACATATTCCCCCCCTGAGACTGATGTACTTGGTACAGTGTAGTTGCAGCTTTTCTAGACCGTCCAAAAAAAAAACTCCTTTGGTTGGGCCACAAACCAGCTCCCAGCAGCATTTTTGACATCAGAAATGTCCTCAAAACGTTGCCCCGTCAGGTGTTTCTTCAAATTCAGGAACAGATATTAGTATGAAGGGGCCAGGTCTGGTGAGTAGGGCGGATGGTGGACCAATTGGAAACCCAGGGTGTTCACTTTGGCAGCCACAACGTTGGACGTGTGCGCAGGTGCATTGTCCTGCAAAATAAGGGCCCCTTTGGTCAACTTTTCGTGGCGTTTCATCTTGCCTCCTTCAGCTGGTCCAGGAGGTTAGCATAATACTGTCCAGGGATACTAGAGCCCTGAGGTAGGTAGTCCACCAACAGAATACCGTCTTTGTCCCAGAAAACGGATGCCATTACTTTTTTGGCCGTTTTCTGGGTTCGGAACTTCTTTGGCCGCGGGGACCTGCTGTGGTGCCATTCCTTTGACTGTTCCTTGGTTTCAGGATCATAGATGTGGAGCCAGGTTTTATCTTCAGTCACTAACCTAGCCAAAAAGTCCTGTGCAGCTTCAAAATGGGCCAAAACGGCTTTGGATGCTTCAACTCGTTCCTTCTTCTGATCACTATTCAAACATTTCGGCACCCACTTCGCTGAAAGCTTGCGCATGTCTAGGATAGTGGTGATAACAAACCCAACACACTCCCGTGAGATGTCAAGTATCTGGGCTATCATTTTTGTGAATGTTCGCCGGTCCTCAATAATCAGCTAATGGACAGATCTCAGGTTGCCTGGTCAGTTGAGGTTGGAGGGCGCACACTGCGGGGCTCATCTTCAACAGTAAAATGCCCAGTCTTGAAATGAGATATCCAGGTTTTGACAGTGCTGTAGGAAGGACACTTCTCCCCCAGTGTTTGTGATATCTCAATGGGAATGTCCTTTGCTGACTTTCCCTGGAGAAACAAAAACTTCACGACAACATGTAACTCCAACAACGTGAAACTTGCTTGTGCCTCTGCCATCACAGCTTCTCACTAAAAGAAAAAATAGTTTTAAGAATCGCAAAGACCTGATATTTGCACAGTTACATACTAAGATATTAGGCTGTCATATGCCCCCACACTCATTTTTCTATTTTATCTGGAAGGGGGCAAAGCAAGGAACTTCTCAGCACCCCTGCGTATTATACATCATTGTTCAACAAATAGGGTAGCATACACCAGCATCAATGAATGATCTAATCAGATTGCAATGAAGGGGGTGCATTTACTTTCAAATAAATTAAATCAAAACTAATTGTTAGGTTTACAAACCCTTGTATGCTCACCCAAAACTTTTCTTACCTGCCCAATCATCTTTCTTTTGATTCCATTGATTTAGATAACTTTTGGTCAATGGAATTGTACATTTCAGAATGGACTCATGCAAGATTCAATAAAATTATCAAATGGGCAGGAAATTTGACACGTGTATGGCTATCCCTAACAATACAATGCAGCACTGTGTGGTTCTGGGGAATGGGTTTGATACATTATCCGTGTAGATCTCAGAAATGTTTCCAGTTTGGAGGAAGGAAAAGTTTCCAGGATTATAAATCATTTCTGATATCTGATGCCTAGGTCTGCCCCTAGAGAACCATCATCACATCTCATCCATCAGACGGGTTTATCTTTCACTGGTAATACCCAAATCCTGCGAGATGCTATCTGTCAGCTCAATGAAAATTGGCCACGAGCCTTCCTTAATAAAAGAGAGGAATTCTAAAATCTGGACACGTGCAGACAAGATTTTGTTACAAGAAATTAAACCTGACATGCAAAGGGGGTCACAATTATCCTCCCTGCAAAGAGTGAAATCACATCCAGAATGTGACAGGTGCAAAATCCCACTACTACCTGTAGGTCAAAACCAGATGATTGGCTGCTCCCAGACAAACTGCAAACTGCACGACAGGTAGACAGTTATGCACACAGCTGTGGCCACAGGTCTGCTAGCATCAACCGCACAGCTAAAAGTGATTTGTCGCTTTTGGGAATGGCACTATGATATGCTACAGACGTGGTTCAAGCTGCATGCAAAAAAAGCCATTGGCTGCAGCTGTCCACACGGGTTCTTCAAGACTGGAGAAGATAGACTATCATGGGAAAATCTGGGTGATTCAAGAAACCTGGAATGGATTTCCTAAAAGCGTTTCCTATCATTTGGTAAAGGTTTTCAATCATTGACCTCATTCATTCCAGGCTTGCTGGTTCACCCATGATAGTCTATGTTATCTAGTCTTGGAGAGCTTTAGGAAGTCAGGGCCATTGTGTGGGGCAATAGGATAGATGAAATCTGTGGTTTGTTTGTAAACGAACCTCATGTGATCATGTTGAAGCAAATTGTACCAAGGTTTTTTTTTGCCTTCCTCTGGACCAACTATGTCCATAGGACCTTCTGTGGCAGGATCACCAGCTATTCTTTTAAAAAAAACTGAAGATTTTAAAAGAATAAAAATCATGGAAACACATTTTTCAAACATTGGCACAAAATAATAAGATCTCCTAAAGAAATGTGATTTTATTTAGTTATATATCTAGATAATAAAGATTAGGGTCACCCTTTTATCCAAGGGGTCGCTTCAGATTTATTTGCAGCATCACCATCTTAGCTCCATTCTTTTTCTATTCTGCTGGGCCTGCAGCAAATTCCATTTTTCCCCTTTATCTAAAAGTCCTGAAATGAGCCGGCTTCTCATGCTGTCTGGTTTTCATTTTTTTTTTAAAGATGAAATATTTGGCAGTTTGCAGTCCCTGGGTGAGCCTTGGATCTTCCATGAAGCCTCCTAATTTTGGCACGGTTGCCCTTCATATTATCCTCCGATCCGCCGGTCCGGTCGTTCGTTTCCAACGAGTTTCCTCGTTCGTCGGCGTCGTTGGTTACTTTTTTACGAACAATTTTTTGCCCAATCGAACGACGAACGAGTGGAAGTGTGTACGCACCTTAAGGGCCATTGTGTGGGGCAATAGGATAGATGAAATCTGTGGTTTGTTTTTAAACCAATCTCATGTGATCATGTTGAAGCAAATTGTACCGGGGTTTTTTTTTTGCCTTCCTTTGGACCAACTATGTCCATAGGACTTTCATTGGCAGGATCACCAGCTATTCTTTTAATAAAAGCTGAAGATTTTAAAAGATTGCAAATCATGGAAACACGTTTTTTCAAACATTGGCACAAAATAATAAGATCTCCTAAAGAAATGTGATTTTATTTAGTTATATATCTAGATAATAAGATTAGGGTTACCCTTTTATCCAAGGGGTCGCTTCAGATTTATTTGCAGCATCACCATCTAAGCTCCATTCCTTTTCTGTTCTGCTGGGCCTGCAGCAAATTCTATTTTTCCCCTTTATCTAAAAGTCCTGAAATGAGCCGGCTCCTAAAGCTGTCTGGTTTTCATTTTTTTTTAAAAAAGATGAAATATTTGGCAGTTTGCAGTCCCTGGGTGAGCCTTGGATCTTCCATGAAGCCTCCTAATTTTGGCACGGTTGCCCTTCATATTATCCGCCTTCAATCCCTATGGAATTATCTCATCCCTCCTCCTAGCTGGGTCACCTCTTGGAATGATTTTAGTAATCTTTGCACTTGTTTCTTACTACAAACATATGACAGAGTGGCATTCACTCGAGACATCATTCTGCTTATCAGACTCAGACATCTAATGCCTGGCCCATCCCAGATATTTCATATACAAAGGACCCCTAAGCCTAATATCCAAGATAACCCTCTGCTTGGGAACGCCAGTCACAATGATGTATACAGATGTTCCCATAACTATAACAAACCCTAAGTATTTCCATTCCGTTACATTTATTTATAAAACTAAAGGATGAGATAAACAGATACTGTAGATTAGAGACTTGCACTGGTCTATTTTTCAGATCCATACCTGCCAATCAATTACCCACACCCGTCCCACAACTTCTTTTTCAGGTCGGAACCATACCAGTATCCCCTGTATTGGGACCCAGCTTTTAATAATCTCCCAGAAACAGCCAAATGGCTACTGAAAAGTGCCGATGGTGTGCCTGGTTAAAAGGAGCCGGGGATAACACTGCATACTGACACCGAGCACAACTGGCAATTACAGTTTCTGTTTCTAAGTACAACTTGTAATCACAAACCACTAAATGCTTTAACCATGAAATGCACAGGCAAAATGGGGCCCTAAATGTATTGACTCTCCCTGCGTTACTGCTATTCTGTCAGTTGGAGCTCTATAGAAAGTTGGGGCTCTGAGCAATTGTGCATTTTGTCCTACCCAAGAAATCCGCCCTGCTGCCATCTGCCCTCAGCTTGTTCCACAACCATCATGTGTTTGCTGCCCGCCCCAACCTAAGGCCTTTTAGTATGGTGATTGCTGCTAGCCATGTACCGGATCTTGTAATTGTACCAGTGCACAATCCAGAACTTCCCACAACAGACTTACCTGCTTTGTCTGATTGCCCTGATGGAACAGTCCCAGGGCTGATCTGCATACCCAGAGTAAACTAGTCCACCAATGACAAGGTGTGGTGGCCAACATCGTCCCATCATGTCTGCTGAAACTAACAAGGACACCCAAAGGTTCAATTAGCACCTAAAAGTTTGCATATGAAAAATAACTAACAATACGAGAAATCTGCAGACATCCAATCTACTTGATTAGCAAACATGGATTAAAATTCATTGGCTTATATAACCATTCCAATCCATCCTTCTCACCTACCTACCTAATACACAGCCTTCCCACCACTCCTCTTCTGCTGCCTCCCTTTGTAGTTCTCTTCATTGGCTTCCATTTCACCTTAGAATTAAATTCAAGCTCCTGTTCTTTGCCTTCAAACCCCTCCACAGTTCTTGTCCTACTTACCTTTCTGTCCTGATAGAAAAATACCCCCCTAGATGCTCTCTTCTCTCCTCCAATGACCTACTAATGACTTCCTCACTCATAACCTCATCACACGCACCAAGACTTTTCTAGAGCTGCCCCAACTCTCTGGAATGGTCTTCCTCCTCCTAGTCAGGTTTCTCCTACTTTCTGCTTATTTAAAAGAGCCCTCAAAACCCAACGTTTTAACCTCACCTACCCATCTTCTTCTGTCTCCCAAACCCTCACTACTTCCCACCATTCCATATCCCCCTCCTATTGTGTGCTTCTTCCCCCACCTCCTAGATTGTAATTTTCTCTGGACACGATCCTCTCCTCCTACTGTGTCACTGTCTGTATCTGTCTTTGCAACCCCTGTTTAATGTACAGCGCTGCGTAATATGTTGGTGCTATATAAATCCTGTTTATTATTATTATTATTATTATTATTATTATTAATAATAATGTTCCTCCCCTGAAGTTTCTTGTCTCTGCCCCCAACCATCCCATAAAACAATAAAAAACAATTCAGTTTACATTGACCCAACCTGCAGTTACTGTACCTGACCCAGTGCAGACCTCTACAGAAATGATATACAAAGATATCAGACGTTGCATAGAGACCAATGTATAATGTTCCCAGTTCTGCATTGCAGCATAGCGCATGAAATTGCACTTTCTTATAGTTGGAAAGAACCCTTATTCCATAAACACATCGCTGTTCCTTTTTTTTGTCCCCTTCCGCATTGCTGAGCTGTCATAATATCTGATTAGCAGCCCCCCCTTCCTTTATCCCCCATAACCCTCTGATTTTCTGCTCTCCATTCCATGCAGACAGAAGCGCTGATGGATAAAAGGCCGAAGGCTTCCACTGAGGTCAGCGCACTGCGACACGCTACATAAATCATAAATGGCGTTAAAAGGCCCCATATCATTTAATATCCTTCAGGTGCAAAAATAAATGCAAGAAAATGTGACGGACCGCAGAAGGCCAGCTGTGAGCGGGGTCCCGGGATTCCGGGGAGGAATAGGCTAATGGTTCTATAAGGTTTAATGAGTCACTCTGGGGGTTCCATAAAGGGCAGAAATCAGATATGTAATGTGTGCAACAAAAAAAGCAAAATGAGATTCCGATTTTCCAAAAAAATTGGGAATGTTTTTAAAATTTGCCATTTTGGTGAAGTACATTGAAGTTATTAGAAAAGATTAAATAAAAGGTCTCTTATGATTTTTAAGGTGTTGTAAGCTTTGACTGGCTCAATTATTTTACCTATTCAGGACCTGTGGACGTGATATTACATCCTCAGGAACAAGGGAACCCATTGTGTATTGTGTTTGGCAATAAGCTGCATTGTGTCAATGCACTACATGCAACCTACTGCACATGTACTGCTTTTTTCAGTGCACCATGCACAGTCCCGGTGCAACCCAGGTGAGTCAGATGTGCATTCCTTTAGTGCATTGTGGTGCCGTTCAAAATGATAAGTGCCACACAGCACTAATGCCCAGAACTTGAAGAATTAACTTCTTCCTGCCTGCTTTGTACAATGAGAAAGACAGTCTGAAAGCAAACAGCATCTGCTGTGCTATTTCTTTAATTTAATATGCTCGGTTGTATCAACATCAAGTCACGCAATTAATTAGTAACACAGAAGGACTTAGTTTGAAAGGAGGTGCTGCCCCTCTATATGTTAATTAATACAATTCAATTAACAATCGCCACATTAAAATTTAATAAAGAGCAATAAGCACATATTTAAAAATAAATGATAGATTTTTACATTTCAAATGTTTGATGTGAAATATGTTGGTTGATGCAGACAATCTTTGTAGATGCTGCTGGTAGTTGTCACTATTTCTAGCTAAATACTAGAAGGCAGTAGAATTGCTGCAATCTCAGCTTTCTTCATATAAGAAAACTCCATGTCCCATGATTCCTTGCATTGTGTATCATGGATGGGGGTGTTACATTTGTAGTCTCAGCTCTCTGCAGCACAATAGGGTGGCTACAAATGAAGACAATGTAGCATGACCTGTAGCCACATGCAATCAGTATATGCAATACTCTGAAAAGGATGGAAGAGATTTATGGGGGCTTTATGGGGGCTGTTTGGACACACAAGAGGAGGAAAGAATGTACCATAAAGGCATAAACTTTTTTGGGGACTTTAGGGCCACTTTATATAAGCCAGCTAATGTTTTATATGTTCTTTATTTTCTAGGAAATCTACATTACATGAGCATTTTATGAAGGCAGAACAAAGTGTCATGGGAAATCTACAAATTTCACATTTCATGAAATCAGTAGGGATGGGCTAGTGTTTGATCCTGCAGTGGGTTAATAATAATAAACTGTATTTAGAGCAGATAGCGCCAACATATTACAAAGTGCTGTGCATTAAACAGGGGTTGCAAATGACAGGCAGATACAAAAAATGACACAGGAAGAAGAGAGGGCCCTGCCCGGACCCTGAGGCTTTCAACGTGGCCTTTGAACATTAGCAATTTATGAGAAAATGTAATAATAAAATGTAAATATCACATGGTGGGCAACTTTTCCATTGATTGTCAATCCTCAGGGGCGGTTCTTGGCATGAACCGCCCCTGACAACCACCAGCCAATGGAAAGGCTGCTCACTGTGTGACCTTACCCATGAGCTTCCTTGTAAAGTTCACTTTGCCAACCAAGCAGTTGGTATAGTCAACATTGATTTGTTTCAATGGTTTCAACTGCCATGAATGTGAGCTGAACCTGAACATGCTTGTTCTACATTAGGATTTTGGAATATGGTCACCCATTACCTTGATGACACTGGAATTTGCCCCACATGATCGATGCACACCATGCAGCCCCATACTTTACATATATGTGTTGGGTAAGAATCGGGCTGCGTGAGTTGGCGGCTGCACCTGTCGGCAATGATTAAATCACTGCACATAGGTAGTCACCCAGCGTGCCAAGGAAAACAGAATTATTTTGGCATTTTTGTTTGTATTCAGTGGGGAGGATGATAATTAGCTCACATATTAGGTTACCTAATGACTTCTTAATGAGCCAGCTGTGAATGTTGTGAGCCCAGACTATTGTGTCTTACTGGAATCTCAGATACTCCGTTCTGTTTTGTCTCGTCAAAGATGGAAAAGTCAGCAGGTGGAATCTGTATATTAGGCGAGGTTTGTGCGCCACTCAGTCACAATACATCGGATTTAATCAGCTAATGCACTCTGCTGTATTTAACAGACATTGGATGGGGACCAAGGGGGGGCTGTGATTAGCTACAAAAATACATCTGATCCCAAAGGGTCAGGATTGCTGTTTGCTGCTAGATAAATTGCATTCCCAAGCTGAAATCTTCCAATTAGGTCTCCACCAATACATTCCTGACATGTCACCGTATACAGCAACAGCTTCGTTTTTATAAAAGTTCCACTTTAAAAATGTTGGATTTGGCAGGGTTACATCGCTGACCCTTTCTGCAATAAGCATTCCTACCTACCTGCCAGGCACAGCACAGCTCAGTATTGGCCAATCAGGATGGCCAAGGATAAGAATGGAGAAGAAGGTGACGCCTTCAATGAAACAGAAACAGGTAATTATTATTATTAGACAGAACTTATATAGTGCCAATATGTTAGTTAGCACTCCGGGCTTTGCAGCGCTGGGTCCCAGGTTGGAACTTCATCCAGGATTCTATATGCATGGAGTTTGCAGGCTCTCCCCGTGTCTGTGTGGGTTTACTCCGGTTTACTCACAAATCCCAAAAACATGCAGTTAGGTTAATTGGCTTCCCCCAAAATTGACCTTAGATTGTGGTAATGACATATGACTATGGTAGGGACATTAGATTGTGAGCTCCTTTGAGGGACAGCTAGTAACATGACTATGTACGTCGCTGCGTAATATGTTGGTGCTATATAAATGCTGGATAGTAATAATTTTCTGTATCTAGAAAATGAAGTGAAGCGAAATCTCCCTGGTGGAATACATGACCTGATTTTGTCCACACATTTTGTTGCCTGGACACTTTAAACACCAATCAGTAAATATGCCTAGGTTAAAATTGATGCAGGTAGGAAGAAGCATTTCCTCAGTTTCTTGTTCACTGCTCAAGTCAAGGGGTCAATGCGGAGTTTACAGCGAGGAGCACTGGGTGTGCTGATTTAATGTGAGATCTTGAACAGAATTAGAATGGCAGCTCTGTTCTACATGGACCCATTCTGTGGTCCCTAATATAAGAATAATGCCACTTCATATGTCAGGTTAAAAAAAAAAAACTTTTTTCTTTGTATTTCTTTTTTATTTCTTATTTTCATTTAAAATTCAAACAAATGTCAAGCTGTGATCAGAAGCATTGATGATTAGCAATGCAAGAAATGTATTGGCTTTTGTATTGTAAAAGCTGTATAACTAAAGGGGAGGCTGAAGTTCAGATTTAACAATGCATTTTCCACCTGTCACTAGCTGCACGCCAGGGCATGCTCTCTTGTGTCGGTCCTTTCCTCTTTATTATTTAATATTTACATCTGAGCAATATGAACATACTCTTTTAGGAACCCTCATAAGATGACTTCTCTGGTGTTGAGGGTTTCGCTGCTCTCCAAATAATAGGGACCAGATTTCATTGCATCATTCGGTGCTCTTTTAAAAGCTTCAAAATTGGTGAGTTAGATCGTGATATTTTCTTGTATTTTGAATATGAAATTCGGCATCTTTCAGACCATTGTTTTTTATTGCAACTTGGACTTCCAAATGAAATTATTTTTTGGGGGCTAATATGCCAAATTTAAACCTTTTCTTTGCAACTCCAGACAATAAAACCGTAATGGGAGATCAACTTCAACCAAACTTTATCCAACTTTATCTAAACTTTATCTTTATCTTTTATTTCGTAGCACACTGAGCTGCCCATGCCCGGTTCAGTGTAGGATACTGGGATTTGCCAAGAAGGCACCCCCTGGGGCAACCAGAACTGGATGAACTCTTGCCAGCATGCACAGGATTTACATCATCCTGAACAATTAAGCTGGCAAAAGTAGCGACTTCTGAAAGAGTGGTGGAGTTATATGTTGGTGCCTGCGGTGGAGCAAGGACAGGTGAGAGTAAATGAAAAATTCCACATTATTGCAAAATGGACATCACCAGGTAATAGGGAACCAATAGGGAAGCAATAAGGGACCTGCCTGTTGCATTTTTTTTTTAATTTTTAGGGTTTAGTTCTGCATTAGGAGATGTCCATTTATCTTCTCTCCGTTCTTTATTTTTTATTGCTCAATATGAAATTCATCAACAATGTGTAAAAAGATTTCCCACCTTCCTTTCCTTTTTGGGGTCATTTCTTATTGGCCTCCAATTTGCCTCCATCCCAGGTTCACATTGGGTCACCCGGCCGCTCTTTGGCCTCCCGTTATTATATATATATAATGATGCCCTCATTTTCTTCCATTTTGTTTGCAATTTTTTTCTCCCAGGTTCAGCTTCGACCTTGAAACCCCCCACAGAGTGCTGGAGGTCCTCGAGTTCCTCCAAAATGTTTTGCTTATTTGCGGCTGACAATGGTGTCCTGCTGGGCAGTGGTCATCCTGCGACCCATCGGGGCGGCGTGCACCGGGTTTTTGTTTTAAACCTTCTCGTCACCCTTTTTGGGCCGGATGTCACACTCTTCAGTTGTGTCTGGAAAGCTGGACACGGCAGATTGTCGCTCATAAATCTGACTTCAAAGCCGGGCTGTGTATTCTAAAATAAGATCATCTGCTGTCCAGAAGGCAGCGCAGACCCCATCGCTGTGAATTATTTATTGCTGGGGAATTTAAATGAGTTTCATTTCTCCAAACAAGCTAGGGAACGGAATGCAAACTCTGAGAAGAAAATCTGTCAGGTCTATTTCTAATATACCTGCACCCTAATAGGGCCTGCTTAAAATAGGACCCTGGGCATTGTAGCTTTCCTAACACTTAACTTCCTCCAGCACATTATGAGTGATTTCCCCCATTCCTGTGCTGGGTTCCTAGGCACCTGTTGTGCCCATTAAAAGGGGCTCCTAGTGTCCCTGGGCTGGGTTCCAAGGTCTTCAACCCTTTGTTGCCCATTATAAGGAGCATTTGTAGCCTTCCCTAACGCTTGCCTCCCCTCTAGCACATTATGAGTGGTTCCTTCCATTCCTGTGCTGGGTACCCGGATCTGCACCCCTACTGTGCCCAATATAAAGGGGCTCCTACTATCCCTGTGCTGGGTTCCAAGGTCTGCATCCCTGCTGTACCTAATAAAAGGGGCATTCGTAGCCTTCCCTAATACTTGCCTCCCTTTTAGCACATTATAAGTGGTTCCCCCTTATTCCTGTGCTGGGACCCCGGATCTGCACTTCTACTGTGCCCAATATAAGGTACACCTACTGTCCCTGTGCTGGGTTCCAAGGTCTGCATCCCTACTGTACCCAATATAAGTGGCATTTGTAGCCTTCCCTAATACTTGCCTCCCTTTTAGCACATTATGAGTGGTTCCCCCCATTCTTGTATTGGGTTTCCAGGTCTGTGCACCTGTTGTTCCCATTATAAGGGGCTCCTACTATCCCTGTGCTGGGTTCAAGGGTCTGCATCCCTACTGTACCCAATATAAGGGGAGTTTGTATCTTTCCTTAACACTTGCCTGCCCCCCAGCAAATTATGAGTGGTTCCCCTCATCACTGTGCTGAGTTCCTGGGTCTGCATCCATACTGTACCCCATATAAGGGGCATTTGTAGTCCTCCCTAACACTTGCCCCCCCCCCCCCATGCCTTATAAGTGGTCGCCGCCATTCTTGCGCTGTGTTCCTGGGTCTGCGCACTTACTATAATACAATTATAAGGGGCTCCCCCCATCTCTGCCCTGGGTCTGTATCATTTTTGGGGTGGATTGGCTCCTCTGTGACCCCGGCACCTCGCTCTCGGTAGCTCTGTGTTTGGGAAGCCGCCGTTCCCAGCCTTCCTCTTCTCTAAATAAATTACAGCCATCTTTGTGTTGCCATCCATCACGGTGACACCGGGCTGACCGTGGAGCTGAATTCTATGCATTTTAAACTCCTTTTATTCACAGAGAAATTCAATTTTCTGGATGGGCTGAGAAGCCTCAAAGCAGCCCTGACACCAATATACACGGCGGGGTGTTTGCAGAATCCAGATGTCCTTTGTGGAACAAATGTATTTTATTTCCTTTGCTCTAAAATTGACCCTTCCATGGTTCACCTGCAGGTAAAGCTGAACACCTGGAGGATATAAAATACACAAATCCATACAGCTCCGTATATATCCATGTGTTGGTATTGAGCTGATCTCAGAGCTATGTGGGAGAAGCAGCACAAGGAGCCAATCAGCTGTGGTTGAGTGTAAGAAACATGCTGATAGGAGGTGAAAGCAGAAAAAAAAGAGAGGAGATCCAAGAAAAAAAAAGTTGATGTCTCTGATGCTTTAGTATTCACCTGCGGAGGAGGAGGGATGCATACAATGTGCAGCAGAATACAATATCTAATAACTGTACCATTTACATATGAAAGGGGATTCTGTCCATTCCCTCCAGAGAATTTCACATATCACAGACCCCATTCCAGTGCAGTCCAGTAACACTTACCGATCATTCCCTCTGCCAGTGACTGCACAGTAACAGAAGAAGCAGCAGTCTGCTGAGCTCATCTCTTTGCAATCAGCTTCTATCAGCATGATGTTTGCAACTAATTAATGCCTTGTACTGTTTTTCTCTTTCCTTCTATGAGCTCTGCTGCTCTACAGAATGCAAGAAACTGAGTAAAATTCAGGAACTATTCCTTTCATTGAAAAAAAAAGATAAAATAGAAATAAAAGGTTGAAATGGTATTTTCCAAGGTAACTCTTTATCATACGAATCGCTTTATAGCTAACTAAGATTTCTCTGCTTTCACTCAAGATTCACACAACTTTCACTCATAATTCATGCACTTTTTCCATCTGAACCTTGGAAAAAGTTTTGTGAATCTTGGGTGAAAGTTGAGTGGTGTAAGATAAAATGTGTCATACCCGAACATACAAATATAATATAGGGACCTACCACGGATGGAAACAACCAGATTGGCTGCCATCATTCTCTGGTCTGTAAATGATAACAAGGTGTTCCCTGTGCAGACGATCCAACCAATTATTGCACAATTTAGGTTATCACCAAAATCATACAAATGATAGGAAATTGTTGGCTTTCACACCAGGACCCCCTGAACCCCTAAATTGCTCCTCCAACAGATATTTCACATCTCTGCTGGCACCCCCAGAGGCCGTCCTGACACATGACAGGTACTGAAATCGGGCTTATTCCTCGTTCTCCTGGTAGTTGGCTGATACTCACACCATGATCCATACTTCTGGTAGAGCAATTATCATGAGAATGCGTAATACAGGTCCACCTGGGTCAAGTCAAACCTTGTGTCCAAGATCTGCCCCCAACAAATGCAGCACAGTCTGTGAACTAATCATGGAGGGCAATTGTATTTTATTTTACGTGTTTATGGAGTTTTTTTTCTTTGCTTTGTTAATAAGATATTTGTATCTTCAGTTAAACCTGTGTGTTATCACAACACACCACTTTCCAGGCATTGTTACAGCCTGCAAAGCTTTAAATCATCTTGTGAAAATCGTTTAAATGAAAATTAATGAAACTGAAAAAATTTTGTGGGTTCCCCCACCTCTTTTCTGGTTCAAGCAGGAAAAAGTGGAGGTGGCCAATAGTGTTGGTGTTTAAATGGGGGTTGTTCTTATATTAGACCTTAATATGGCTGTTCGAATTCGGATAGACCCGACCCGAAAAACACGGTATTCGACTTTGCGAATTCGTGTGTAAAAAAAAAATGTAAGTAATTTATTGAATGTATATGATTTGTTTACCTAACTTTTATTCTTTTACAGGTTATCCCACAATGACAGGATGATTCCCACGGCTGCATTCATTCTGAGCACAGCTGTGGGAATCCACCTGTCAGTGTGGGATCCCCGGGCACTAGAGGTTAAATGAGGACAAGTCTCCCTATTCATCACCTCTAGTGCTCTGTGATTGGCGGAGGAAAGTAAAATCCTGTCAGCTCAGCTTCCCTGATTGCTCTTGCAGTTCTAAACAGTCTAGTAAACAATGCAAATTTCCCCTCCATAGACTTTAATAGTGTTTGAAAACGGCGTTCAATCACCCAAAAAATATTGGGCTATTCGCCGAATACCCCCCCCTATAGCCACCGAATCGAAAACTGAACTATTCGACCAACACTGGTGGCTATGAAAGCTTGTTCTGAAAAATCTACCTGCAAATAAGTATCACAGACAGAACATAACTCTGTTGATGCTGCAATGCACTGATACGGCTACAATCAACCTAAAGCGGACTTATCAGCAAAATGTTTACTTTATATATAAGGGTGGATAATAAAGTAAAAATTGTCCCTCCCTTTTGTTTTTACCACCAAGGTAATAAAGGCTGAATGGGAGTGTAAAGCCTCGGAGCAGCCCGCATTTCCTTCTGCGCAGCCCAAGGCTTTGCGCTCCCATTCGGTCTTCATATGTCCAATATTACGGATGTGCTGAAGGAGTTTTTCCAAGCACTGAAAAAAAAATTGCACATGTGCAGTGAGATCGACACGCTTATTCTTTACAGTTACAGCAGGCTATGTGACCTGATCACTCACCTGTGCAGCATGAAATTGGGTGACGTAGCAAGAAGAAGATGGCAATGGCTGGCGCGAAGGCGCTGGACCAAATTCAAGGCCAGGTGTGGAGGGATTTAGGGCTCAACTGAAGTAAAGATAAATGTTTTTTATTTTATTTTAGGACAATTCCTCTTTAAAGTAGAACTATCATTCTACTACTTTCTTTAATGAACTACGCTTTCCTCTGATCCAAATCCAGACGGTCCCGCACCATTCCATCTTCCTTCTTTCTGGCATTAGAGTGTGGCCATCTTCTTCCTTTTTCTTCCCTCTTTTTACGTCATCCAATCTTGCATTGCACAGAGATTGGTCAAGGCGCCTTGCTAAAATTGTAATAAATGTGTGGCGATCTAACTGCACCTGTGTGAGATCGGCACTTTTTCTTACATTCTAGGAAAGCATTCTGGGCACGCTCAACATCAGGTATGTGCAGAAGGAGCAACCCGAAGCCTCCTGGGGGTGCGTGACATAAGTATCCCAGAAGGCTGTGGGTTTCCCCTCTTTACCACCACAGCAGTAAAGATGATAGGGGATGGGTGACTCCCCCCCTCCAAATAAAAAAAATGATATAAAGTAAAAAGTTGGTGATAGATCCGCTTTAAGCATTAGTTACCTGAGCACATTTAAGGGAACATTAGGGATTTTTGCATGGCATAAATTGTGTCTGGTTCCCTGAGCCTTTTTTTTTCGTCATTTGCAATTAACCCTAAAAGTGAGACACATGAATAAAAAAGATTTGTGACTTCAATGGGGTTCACTGTGAATGTTGATTGGGCAGATAGAATCCAAGCATGTGTACCCGTCACTGTCTATAAGCTATTTATGGTTTCATCGGCTGCCTGCGGAAACTTTCCATGCATCCCCCTAAGTATGTAATTATGATCTTACATTTGGATAATCAATTTGGAGACCAATGTAGTTCCTCCCTGTGTTCTCCCTTCTTGTTCAGTAGTAAAACAAGTAACAAGTGGTTGATAAAACAGCAGGAGAGATGGAGGATTAGGATGCAGATAAAACAGTCCTATCACACACACACACAGGACCTGGCACGAAATAAAAGCAATTCCTACAGAACTTTCTGTGAAAGAATAATAAGATCACTTCCCTCAGACAGTAATATTGTCTTCATCACCTCCCACTAATTGCAAATATAAATGGAACAGACTTTACAAAGTTGGCAAATGAAGAAGAATAATATGAATAAAGCAAAATCTAACACAATATGGAAATGTGCATTCACACATGCATCATTTTTCACTTGAAGTTTCAAATGTTTGCCTTTTTTAAAAGATACTTCACATCTTTAGGGAGACAGAGTTATTCCCACTCCAGTTATCTGCAGTCTTCTATGGAATGTAAAGTGTGTAAGGAAAGCTGGTTTGCAGCCAGTATTGCAGCAATATGCAGCGCCCGGCTTCTGACAATTATCGCACAAATATGATGATTAGAGGCCTGCAGAAAAGCACTCCGTCTTGTGATTAATCCCACATTTATGTTCTTCATATACAGGAGGCGAGGAGAGGAGATGATGGGTGAGATTTACAGCTGCCTGGGGATATCCCGGGAGAGGTGCCAGGAGTATAACATGACATGAAATGGATGGTGGCCATGGGGTGCCTGTGGTTCACCTTTATTACAGGAGCCACTTATATTCATGGTTGTTCTTACACTTCATTATTTCTCCTTGCTGTACATAGAATGTGGTTGTACAATGTTCCTGCATGAGCCAAGAGTCCATGTCATGTATGATTATGTATATGCAGCAGAACAGAATTTTAAAGTGCTATGCTTCGTTAACAATTGGAAATGAAGATTCAAAATTTGCACCTGAATTCTACACGTTCCGAGCTTCTTGTTATATTACACCGGGCTTTATTGGCCTTTTAACATGGGCAACCTTTGAAATAACTTTCAGGTCTTCAGGGAACCCCTCCTTTATTTACTATATCCACAGCTTACAGTAAATTAGCATGGTGGTCATTGGGAAAAATGCCTCATTGGGAAAAATGGCACAATGTGGGCCATTGGGAAGGATTAGACCCTTACAGATAGCCAAAAAGATCATTGGTGTCACTTAAAAGGCACAAATTTCTCATTGCTTAAGGAACCCCTAGCAATCTTGGTTGAGAAACATTAAATTACACTATATGAGTTTGTGGACTCCTGACCATCACACCTTTATGAGCTTGTTGAATAACTCATTCTAAAACCATGGCCATTAATAGTCTCCATCCCACTCCCATTGTAGACCTCCACTAGTTATAGAATAGTTAGATCTCCACTCGAAGTGTCTGTAGGGATTTGTGCCAATTTAGCCAAAGCACCAGGCCAGGTACCAATGTTCAACAAGAAGACTCAACATGCAATTATTTCCAAAGGGTTTTAATAAAGTTGGCGTCAGGGCACATTAACTCTATCAAACCATATGTTTGCAAAGCTAGCTTCTACACATGCTGGAACAGAAAGGGCCCTTCCCCAAACTGTTAACAAAAGCTTCCATGCACGCAGTTGTGTAAATGTCTGTAGCAATAACAGTACCCTTCACTGTAGACACCAGGACTCAGTAATTTGGAGTATCTACAACATTTTGGTCATATACTATAGCTGTAGTGTCCCAATACAAGAAAAAACAACTGATTTGCTCTAATGGGAGACCTACTAGCGACTTAGCCTTGCCTTTGCTCCTTGATGCTCCCTTCAGCTGCCAGTAGTCGAAGTATGGAGAAGCATGTGACTTCATTCTCTTCTTGGTGGTTGCCTAGTGGTTGCATGGTACCCAATTTACCTCCATATCACGATTTGACTCCCCTTTGCTGTTCTCTTCATCACTATGTATATTTTCCAGGTCATGAAGGTAATTTGGGGACAATCATTTGCTATGTATTTATTAATAGAGTGTCAGCTCACCTGGTATTTTAATTACAAGTGCAATCTTTAGGATAAAAGTTAAGTATAAGTTTATTTTATCTCTTGCAGACTTCAATGTTACCTCTCCATCATTCATTCTTTGATCACCTCCCTCCTCGGAGCGTTAATGCCCCTGCAGGTGTGCAAACATCCAAACCAGCACTTAGATTTCCCCCAGAAGAGACATAGTCACCGGTTATTTCCCTTCTCAAGCATTGATCTAAATCACAAATATCACACTTGGCTGGACTGATGATTTAGTGACCATTCTTACATTGTCCATTGGCCGTGGGAGGTCTCATAAGCCATGATGTTCTTGTTCATGCGTTCCTGAATTTCAGCGTTGTGTGCCTTGACACAACAAAAAGCTGAAGATGTTCGAGGCAGATGAGTAGAGCTATATGTGTGTCAAGAAGGAAATATTACTGTGGGTTTGTGTCTTCCAAACATAATATATCTTTTTACAAACTCCCTTAGTGCTGCAATGGGGACACCTTGTACCAACATAGATCATTCTGCTGCGTTTGGAAATCTGTTCTTAATGATTATTTATATGTACATTGAGACTTCCAAAAATATATAACTATCTTGACCTGGGCTCTAGATTGCTTTTTCTGGATTTTTCAGAAAGTGGCTATGCTCATTGTTTTGCATTTCGGCAAGAAACACTTTATGTCATAGGGCCCCATATTGGGCAATGGATAGGAAAGCCACTTAAATTGCAGATGTCCCATATTAATGAAGCAACACTCAACCTTATAGTGACCACCATTACATCATTTTATAGCTTCAGAAACTATTTAAAAACATACACACTTTATATATACGTTGTTTCCTGCAAAGTATTAATATCTCTTACCCCTGGGATTACATACATAGATCTTACAGCGGCAGAGGAAGCCGTTGAGTGCTGTATCTCACAGTGGGAGAACCGGGACCTTTTCCTGTCTGACGGCCTATGCGGCGAGTGTCAGAGGAAATGCCCCACATCACCACTTCCATGTGTTTCCTATTTCTCCCTTGAAGAAATATTCTAATTTCCATAAAGCATCTTCTAGCAAAGAATTCCTCTACTGGACGTCATGGCCATGTTCAGGTGTGAAGCCATTGTTCGATGACGGGCTCAGGCCGCATTCCGCCGTTTAATGACGGGAAACGTGAAAATCTGTCTGATGTGATATCAGAGCTGTGTAAACACGACACGCAGGGAATCAGATATGAAATTGAACAATAGCTTAGGATAATATGAGCCCATAGAGAAGGAATATTAATGCATTTTGGGGTAAGGAGAGGGGAAGTGCTTTGAGGTGACAAGGAACGAGCCAAGAAAACTTGTCTTTCTTACAATTTGTCCTAATTTATTACATGATATTTAAAGTGGACCTCACATCAAATATATATTGTAATGCTAGCTGCAGCAAGCAATTGTATAGGAAAATATGTTGCAGAGGTCTTAAATGAGACTGAGCACCTTTCTCCAGAGGGTCTAAAGGGGCTCTCTTCATCCTCATCACCACTGTCTGGCTGCATACTGTTGTACACAGGGCCATCAAAAGGAAATCTTCTACAATTGACTTCCTTTTTCTGGCTCAAAATGAGATGGTCAGACATGACTCCAGCAAAGGAGAACAGTAGAAAAAGATTACTTGTGGGTAAACTGCTGAAAATTTTGATGGCTCTTGAA
Source organism: Pyxicephalus adspersus (assembly GCF_032062135.1). Classification (NCBI taxonomy): domain Eukaryota; kingdom Metazoa; phylum Chordata; class Amphibia; order Anura; family Pyxicephalidae; genus Pyxicephalus; species Pyxicephalus adspersus. Next base: position 4,523,425 of record NC_092871.1, on the reverse strand, counting down.
GTAAAGGTGGGACTCTGATGTAAAGGCAGTGACTTTGTCATAAATGGGAAAGATCTTGTGTAACGTGGGGAGTCTGATCTGAAAGGTGAGAAGAAAACAGGAAAAGGGGCTATATAGTGAATAGGAGGGATTTTATGTAACTGGGGGTACAAAGTTGAAGGGGAACTTCTAGTAAAGTGGAGAACTATGATGCCGAGAGGAGCTCCTGATGTAAAGTATAGGAACTGATGTGAAGGAGCTTGTCCTAAATGGAACAGACCTTGTCCTAAATGGAACCTGTTAAAAATAGTAATGGGGCCCATCTATTTCTGACTAGGGGACCAGAACTATCGATGATGATTCCGAGTTGCCATAGAAGAAGGGAGCCAAGTCCAAAGCACATCAGGGGCTTTAGCTACCTACCCAGATGGCAACATGCTTACTATAGCACAGTCTGCTAACTATATGCTAGTATAGCACTTCCAGGTATGAATTACATCTCTCAGAGATCAGTATCGCCCACCAAGAGTTTTTTGGGCTTTTCTCTCAAGAAAGATGGAGACATCATTGTTCTGGCATTAACCACGAGGTCACCCTCTATTTGGAATGAGATGCCAGTTCAGTTTTTTTATTCTGCCTTCAAGTTTTTAAGTAGTTGCCAGTGGAAGACCAAAGAAGAATACCAAAGACTGTCACTAGAGTCCATTGTGGCTGTTGACGTCACATCCAAGATGGCGGCACAAGGGCAGCTTTAAGTAAATGCAATGCAAAAAAATACCCTAACTGCACATATAATCTTATGGAATAATGGTTAGTGTGAATAGCCTAGTGACAGGGTCTCTTTAAGGGCATGCAAGATCCTTTTTTTTATTGAACTTAATAGACAAGTGTTATTCTTCATGCTGGCAATGCAACTCTGTCCAGATCTGTAATCCTGATGTACATTTTATGAAATGAAGCAGGTAAAATCAAATAGGAAAAGCCTGTTTTGCATTATCCCATCCAGGCCTTGACCAGGCCTTGGCACCAGTTCTCATTCTATAGAATTTATGGGATTACACGATTCCATCTATCAGCCTGACATTTTCCCTTAGGTTGCCTTATTACAAATATGTAATCATATATCCAACATGGTCTGTTCTTCTACCAATTATCGGCCCGTGTAATTGTACAACCAAGCTCGGCAATCAAAGGAGTTCTCAGCCGCCATTGCGGTTTAAAGGTTGCCAAGAAAATGTGGGTAAGAGAGTCAGTAAAAAGCGCGGCCACTCACTCCGGCGTCCTGCTAAGTGCTCAATTATTTTTCCAGTGTGTCATTGCAGCTCGATTATCTGCATTCTTTACCATCATAATTTCCTCTTTTATATGTTTCCTGACATTTGTGTGGCTAAAAATATCAGCCATCTGAATAAACTGCGTAGACAATAGTATAGAAGGATGGTGTGGGTGCAAGTGATGAAAGTTCAGGCTTACAAGCCTAAAATATAATTAACAGTTTATTGAAAATTTCTTGAGGTATACATGAGAATGGGATAGGCTTGAAGCCAGATTCTTGGCTCCTCATTCTTTCCACAGACCCTTTCCTTTCTGACATTTTTTAACTACCCATTACCTTTGTGGCTCAGTCTTGAGAAACTCAAGACTGAGCCACAATAACTGCAATAACTTTCAGGTCTTCAAGGAACCCCTTCTTTAATTACTATATCCACAGCTCTCAGTATATTAGCTAGTGGTTAATGGGATGGCCATTGGGAAGAATGTCACCCTTACAAGAGTCAAAAAGATCATTTGTGTCAGTGGTTACTGACCTGAGAGGTAAAAATTGGAACCTCTAGCAACCTCTGGAGGAACGCTGGTTGGGAAACATTGATCTAGCTGATTGCTGGCAATAAATATTCTTTTCACTAACCTAACATTGCTGTTATTTGGCATTGACAGCCAAGACTCTTCTATCTTCTTCTTCTTTTATTAGATGTCCACTTACCTCTGTAGAACCTCTGCTTTTCCAGTTTTGAATGCTGCCAACCAAACCCACTAGTGATGGGATAACAATGGAAATTGAAATATTGGTCAAAATAAAAAAATATTATTAATATTATAGCAAAATAAATACAAAAAGCAAAATGTATACAATAATCAAATAACAATATTATATAAGTGCTGCATATGTAGCATTTTGTTGGTATTGTGTAAAAAAAGGTAATATTTATAATAATAAAAAAATGCTTTGTGCCATCTGCAAAATTTGCAAACAGTCATCTGCAAAACTTTTCTTATTATTATTGCCAACATATGCTATTTGTTTTTATTATGTATTTCTATATCACTAACATATTATACAGCTATACTCATTATTATTTTATATATGATACATAATTTTTTTTGTGTATATATATAGCACTGACATATTACACAGTGCTTTATAATAGTCTATAGTCATATCACTAGCTGTCCCATCTAATGTCCCCCCATAGTAATATGTCAGTAACACAGTCTAAGGCCAATTTTGGGGGAAGCCAATTTCCTGATTTTAGGATTAGGGAGAAAACCCATGGAAACAGGGAGAATATAAAAATTCTCTGCAGACATTGTCCTGGCCGAGATTTGAACCTTGGACCCCGTGCTGCAAAGACAAGAATGCTTACCACTGAGCCAACCATGCTGCGCATGGTCAAGTCTATGATAACCCCTTGGAGGAGCTCACAATCATAAAGTCACTATCATAGTCATATTTTGATAGAAAAATCTAAAGTCCTGTACAGATATCAGTAACATCATTTGTTCTTCTGACACTGGACATGACCATTAAAGAATCACAGTGCTATACTCTGCTCCATTGGAAGGTACAATGGTCATCCCCGCTCTGACTTTTATCAATATGCCGAAACGTCAGGAGACCACTATACAAGCGCTAGATTTTATCCATGATGAGCCGACTGTTTGCCTCAGCTAGCAATCATCCAATGTGTGTACAATGCTGAATGCCAGTTTTCGGGAAAGTTATTTAACTACAAGTTCAAAAACTCCATGCAAATGTATCCTGGCTGAGATTGGAACCTGGGCCCCTGGTGCTGCAAGGCAAGAGTGCCAGATATTCATTCATGTCACTCCTAAGTAAAAAGAAGCCAAAAAAGCTTCATAAATTTGGCAAAGCTGACAATATTTTCCAGCAGGATGAAATTTTTACATTTAATAATGGGACACCATGAGCCTATTTTCTACTCCTACCCTTAAGTTCTTACATTCATTGCTGACACAGCACTCACCAGAATATATAAACTGGTGTAAAAAAATCTGCACCTCCAAGAATGTGTTTTATGTGCGAACCCTGGAAAATGTCTCCACTTAATCCCACGTTCTGTTATCCTCAATGTGACCCCCCCTTAGTATGAATGGTCCGTTATCATCCACCCGACACATAAACCTGTGCGTGTTTCTCACATTCGATTAATCCGCACATTATCTAAATGGATGGGCGTATTATAAATGGATTAGTCTGTGCCAGGGCGGTGTTGGATTTAAGGATTTTGGGTTGTGACACGCAGAGCTCTGTCCTGCTCTGTACTGGGAACGCTCTGCAGGTCAGGTAGACCCAATGGTGGGATACTCCGCACTCCATGTACTGGATCAGGTCATTAATCAGACCCTCAGCCCATCGTAGGAGGGAATTTCCCCTAATAAAAGGATTTTGTGATCTGTTTATTGTTAAGTTTCCGCATAGATTTTGTGGTATTTATACAAATCTGACAGGCGGACAATGGTTGAGGGCTTTATGAAATGTATACAATGAAAAACATGAGCTGTGAGCTGCTGTCTTCTGTCTGTAACATTAAACGGTCACTTTCACTTCTTTTGTTAAGGTTGCTTTCAAGAGACCCTGTCACTAAAAATAGTAGGAGAAGCTCAGTAAAAGTATTTTAAAAGCTTACTTGTAGAGTAAAAAGGCCTGTAAAATTTTAAAAATATGATTCTATGTATGTATATATGTTTCCTTAGATCTTCATTGGAAACACATTGTAATTGGGACCACAATTTATAGGTATGAAGATACCATGTATACAGGTAGTCCCCGGGTTACATACGAGATAGGGACTGTAAGTTTATTCATAAATTGAAATTGTATGTAAGCCGGAACAAGTACTTTATTTTAATAAATGCAATTAGGACAGATGTTTGTCTCAACATATTATTAGGCAGCGTGGTGTCAGTTATTGTATAACATCCTCACTGTGAGTCACAAAAAAAGCAAAAAAAAAAACAAATTTATGGAGCCTAGACATTTAATACCTTCTGGAGCAAGCTATGCCTTAATATGCAAAAAGAAACTACTGCAGAGTTTGTCTTGGTCAAAAAAGAGTTACAAGATGTTGCTAAGTCGTGTATAGCAAAAGATTTCTTCTACAAGTCATGCAAACCGCCCCCTCTCCCTATCAAGCCTCCATCCTGCACACGAGCGAGCAGGGAAGCCCTTTTCGTATATAGGAGTCATCTGTATGTCGGATGTTCTTAACTTGGGGACTACCTGTAAATAAATTGATGTTGGTGCCTTCAGTCCCATTTCTATATATAGAAACTTTCTTTTGTCTATGTTGTATTTCAATTGGAATGTGGCATCTACTACTCAACCTCTAAAAATGTCTTACAAATTTGGGTAAAAAAAACTTTTTATTCATTTGCAGTCTTGTCTTTGAACTTGATAGAAATCACTCAGGAAGAATCATTTCCCTGGCACAGTTTCTTCTTTTCTGCAGTGCTATAGACTTCTCTAAACCCCCAATCACCGCCCATCATAACTTCTTATGTAGTTAATGGAGAGGACCTGGCCAACAAATGGCCAGCTGGCCAAAATCTGACCCAGCTAGGCATTGTTTTGTGGCCCCCAGGATGTGGTCTCCTAAGGTTGAGTCCCAGAGTGTGAAATTACAGAGGAGTATCAGGAAAAGCTAATACTTCCATGTAATTGCACATTCCAGCCATCATAGGGCGCTCTCTTCTATGTTGTTCTCCCCACTATGTCCAAAGAAAGTACATTGTGTATTTAACTTAATCCTCACTTTATTTTGGAGGAACTGCTGGACACAAAGGATAGATGGGTGATCCAGCCACAGTCATATAGCAGCAGAAGTGGCAACATTGGTCCAGTGCAGAGTCCAGCTCCCTATTAGGTGACCATACACAAATATATATTCAATCTTTGTTGTACAAACCTTACACGACAAGGGGGTTCCAGAGCATTGTAGGTTAGCTAAAAGGATTATATAACAGATGCTTGAATTGAGGTTTTTTTTGTCTAAGTGAAAGCAATGCTTAATTGGGGATCAGTCTCTGCTCTGATTACTAACTTGTGTAAGGGGCTTCTTTTAGAAAACAGCTCAGTTGCTAATGAGTCCTCAAGCTGAGCAGAGTAATTAGGTAGAGGAGGGATTGATAGAGGAAAAAGCAGAGACCTCCACCAGAGCAGAATTATAGAGGAAGGAGCAGAGTCCTCCAGCAGGGCAGAGATATAGGGGAAGGAGCAGAGACCTCCAGCTGGGCAGAGTTATAGAGAAAGGAGCAGAGACCTCCAGCAGTGCAGAGGTATGGGGGAAGGAGCAGAGTACTCCAGCAGGACAGAGTTAAAGAGGAAGGAGCAGAGTCCTCCAGCAGGGCAGAGTTATCAGAGGTATAGGGGAAGGAGCAGAGACCTCCAGCAGAGCAGTGTTATAGAAGAAGGAGCAGAGACCTCCAGCAGAGCTGAGTATTTCAGCAGAGGAGAGTTATGGAGGAAGGAGCAGAGACCTCCATCAGGCCAGAGTTATAGAGGAAGGAGCACAGTCCTCCAGCAAAGTATTTCAGGAGAAGAGAGTTTTATACACTGAGAAAGCACAATTCCAATTCATTTAACCTTTTATGCACACATTGGCTTTCCATTCCCTGTCCCCACCTTGCTAATCCTGTTTTATAGATTCCATGTTGAGACATCTGGGTTTTGTTACAGCTGGGATCCATGGGCCATAGATATTATTTCCCATATAAAACGCACCATGATAATGTCTTCCGAATGTACAAAGTAAGCAGAGAGCGTGCAGTGTGTGTGGCTTGTCTGCATGTTGTATATGATGTGTCACCGAAAAAATCTAGGTTATGATTAGGAAATACATGGTGACTATGCTTTACACAAAACCTAACAGCTGTGAGAATGATACGTTTTCAGATTATCAGCATCATTATTAGGAAATCGGGCCTTAATTATTAAAGCACTTCAAAGACTGGAAAAGATAAACTAGCATGGAAAACCTGGAACATGGAAAGCATGGTGATCCATCAAACCTGGTATGGATTTCCTAAAATCATTTGCTATTATTATTTAGCAAATTTGTTTTCAATTCTGGACCAAATCCATTTATGCTGGATCACCCAGGTTCTCCATGATAGTTTATCTTTTCCAGTCTTGGAGAGCTTTATTAAATCTGGCCTTTTGTATATACCCTTTAAAGGCAGACTTATTTTCAAAACTTGAATTGTCAGAAATATGAATTGACTTCCTGTTCCCCTTTTTCCGCTTTGTTTTGTCATCCGTCCAGTTGCGGCTTTACAGCCTCCCAGATCCTCTCAATGGCATTTTGCTGCATTTCATAAATGTCATTCAAAAATGTGCACAATTCCCTGCGGATCAATTGCTCCAGCATCAGATAAAATATGGAATAACAGTTGTCTCAATACACATTGCTGGCAATTATCCCCAAAACCTGCCCGTCCCCTGGAAGATCTCATCTTACTGCAGATGTTAATGAGGCCAACTGATCCTTATCGGGGACGAAAATATAGGTCACAATATCTGCTTAACCCTGTCAGTGCTGGATCAGGGATTTGAAGGCATTCAGTCATATTCAACATCTGGAGAGGTTCAGGACATTCAAGGTGTTTCACATGCATTTCCTTTTATTTTGTGTTGGTGCAGCAAATGGGATAAATTTTGTTTCCGCCACACATAAACTTTTATAGATAAAACGTCACATTTAGTTGTTTGCAATATATGGATCATGAACACTTCCCCTCAGCTTCACTTAGCCTCTCTTCCTTCTTTCTTCCTTTTTCTTGTCTTTTCTCTCCTCCTGTTATTCTATTATCTTTTCTTTTCCTTCCCTTCTCTTCAAACACTCCTCTTTTTGTTTCTCTTCTTTTCACCCTCTCTACTGTTCTTCCCTCTCATTCCTTCTCTCGTCTTCTGTATTCTCTTCCCTCTGCTCTGCCTTCAATCTACTTTCTCTTCTTTCCATTGATCTTCATTCCATTTCTCCTCTTTCCTCTGCTCCTCTTTTTCCATTTATCATCCTTTTCTTTCCAAATCTCTTTATTCCATTTCTCTTTTCTTCTTTCCTCTTCTATTCATTCCATTTCTCTTCTGTCCATTTTTCTTCTTTTCTTTCCAATCCTCTTTATTCCTCTTTTAATTTCTCTTCTTTCCTCTTCTATTCATTCCATTTTTCTGCTCTTATTTCCATTTTTTTTCCTTTATTCCTCTTCTCGTCTTTCCTCTTCTAATCATTCCATTTCTCCTCTTTCCTCTGATCTTTTTTTCATGCATCTTCTGTTCTTTTCATTCCTCTTTATTCATTTTCTCTTCTTTCCATTTCTCTTTTCTTCTTTCCTCTTCCATTCATTCCATTTCTTTTCTTTTCATTCATCTTTATTCCTCTCATCTTCTTTGCATTTCTCTTCTTTCCTCTTTTCTATTCATCCAATTTCTCAGCTTTTTTTCCAATTTCTTTTCTTTCCATTCCTCCATATTCCTCTTCTCTTCTTTCCTCTTCATTCTGTTTCCTTTCTCCTCTTTCCATTTCTCTTCCTTCCTCTTCTCTCTTCTCTTCTTTCCATTTTTTCTTCTTTACTCTTTTCTTTCCTCCATTTCTCTTCCTTCTTTCCTCTTCTCTTTATTCCATTTCTCCTCTTTCCGTTGCTCTTTTTTCCATTTATCATCTTTTCTTTCCATTCCTCTTCTTTTCATTCCATTTCTGCTTTTAAAAACCATCTCTGTGATTTGCTAGCTGTAAATACCGCCAGAAAAGTTCCTATTTATCTGGAATAAGCAATGATCCAATCAGAAAACAAAACAAGGTCAGCACTCTCATTCTGTGCAATCTCTGCCGATGAATGTCTCTGATAGAGAATAGAGGACAGCAGTCTTGGAATTCCTATAATTATCTGGTAAATACAATGTGAGCAGGAATGTAGAATTGGTGCCACTAGTGACGGTTCATTTACTTCCTGCAACCTATACATCCAACAGACATTTCAAACAATATCAAATACAGCATCCGTCTTGTTGTGTGATCTGTAGTTTAATTGTCGGCTCTGTAGTCAGGGTTCTGCACATTTGTTTTACATTCTCCATTCTCTGGATATATCATAAATTGTGACACTGATATTAGATTTACATTTTTTGCATTAGGTGTATCTAAACTCAAGAGCAAAGTTTTATTTTTACCTTTCTTATCAAATGAAAAAAAAAGTCTCAGCAAAGCAAAGCAACATTTAGTAAAGCAAATGATAACCCAACATAATTGTTAATGAAAATATGAATTGTTTTCCATTGCAATGATGTATAACAAAATGAAAACACTGCTTATTTTTTAAGTGGAGGAAAGATAGGACCCCTATCAGCATTTTATCTCCATACCGTAGCAGAAATCGTCTGGATAGCAGTGAAAACTGACACAGGTTCTAATCATAGCAAGGTTGAAAAATAGTCCATCAAGTTCAACCACTAAGGATATACATACTCTAAATCTGCATATTCCCTATAGACATAGTTGATCCAGAGGAAGGTAAAAAAAAGACGAGTTTTAATTCGAGTCGTTATTATATGTTGAGCCGACAAAAATTCCTTCCTGATTCGATGAGGCAAACGGATGTTCCCTGCATCCATGGTCTCTGATATCTTTACTTTAAAGCTTTAATCCCCAGTTATATTCTGAGCTTCTAGAATATCATCCAGCTTTTTCTTTAGGCATTCTATAGAACTTGCTGAAACTACTTCCTAAGGGAGCCTATTCCACATTTTCACAGACCTTACAGTGAAGAATCCCTTCCTTATCCAGAGCTTAAACTTCTTTTCCTCCAGTTGCAAAGAGCGCCCCCTTGTGCTTGTAATGATCTTAAAGTGAATTTTTGGGAAAAGAGTTCTCTATATGGAGCATTTATATATTTATACAGGGTGATCATATAGATAGATATAGATCATATAGATATATTAGATTCAGTTCAGCTAATCCAGGGGTGGGCAAACTTTTTTAGTCAGGGGCCACAATCTAAAAAAAAATTTGCCAGAGGGGCTGGGTCGATGGTAGAGTGGGCAGTGGGAACGTGTTCCGAGGCTCTGGCCGGTGTGCCCCCCGGTGGGGTCCTTCTCCTGACCCTGCTGGAGATGGCACCGGCCAGAGCCACGGAACACCCAAAGGGCCGGAGAAACATCCTCATGGGGCCGTATACAGCCCGTGGGCCGTAGTTTGCTCATGCCTGAGCTAATCTCTCCTCATAGCTGAGCTCCTCTATTCCTTTTATTAGTTTAGTTCCCCTTCTCTGCACTCTCTCCAATTCCACAATATCCTTTTTGTGCCCAAAACTGGACTGCATATTCCAGATGAGGTCAGGCTAACATGTTTGCAGATGATATTTGTATCAGATTATAAAGAATGCCAGCAATTATAGGAACTCTAATTAGAACTATAGGGAGTCCCCTAAGGACAGGAGGCAGCAGACTAGAATTCGCTTTGTGACCATTTGGGGACAATGAAGAAAAGTAGAATCCTGCTCTCCTCCCAGGTCCGCTGAGTAAATATTCAGCTCCACGTCTGCAGAGCAGCTTCTATCGTGTTTTCCTTTTCACATCTTCATGTTGGGACATCTTCTGTTTGGTGACAAGGAGAAGATTAGAGGCAGCTTAATGACTATGGTGTCTCCCCAAATGTTTACAATGTGTATATGTTCCTACTTTATGTGAGATGTAAAAAGGCTCCATTTCCAGTATCCCCTATGATAAATGTTTATATATCGCCCACATCTGCAGTGGCCCTGTACAACATACGTTTTACAAACACAGGTAAACATTACAGATACGTCTGAAGGGGATGTGCTGACTGGTCAGTGTTTTTGCCTATAAACAAGAACATTTAGATATAATTAGGATTCATCCCATGTATGGTAATTTTTGGAAACCCCAGATTAGATTTGGGATCAGTAAATATATAAGTACATGGAGGCAGTCATATCTGATTGTTAGAGTTGCGTGCTTGGTTATCTACAATAAGAAAAATATGGAAAAGCAGAGAGGAGCTGTATATGGGAGCAATGTGTGTCTTATAGCCAATAATTTGTATATTAGGTGACACTGAGACTGATTTATTAAAGCTCTCCAAGACTAGGGAAGATCTATCATGGGGAAACCTGGAATAAATTATTTTCTGAAAAATAATTTGTTATCAAACTATCATGGGGGAACCTGGATGATCCAGCAAACCTGGAATGAATTATTTTCTGAAAAATCATTTGCTATCAGTTGGCAGTTGTTTTCAATTCAAATCAGTGGCAAACTGCAGAAGAGCCATCTCTAGGATGTTATGTGACATTATCCAATATTGGGCAAGGCCAGAGATACCCTATGAGGGGAAGAATGATAAGCCTGAGCCCCCTAACGGATATTCACCCAATGGAGGAAAACAACAAAGATTTCCTGGCATTATTGGTAAATATTATAAATTCATGATTGAAAATTCAGGAATTGCACCGACTGCTATCCTCTTGTATGCTACACAAAAATAATTTCTGTTCATACAGACATGGTGGACACACAACACATGAGTGGGGAACATATTCAATCACATATGGAAATTCTTTTCACACCTCTTCTGTATGAAACCTTTGGAAGACAGAATCCTGGCCCCGCTTGCACCTTTGCACCAATATTTCTGCTTAATCTATGCCAGCTTCTTTCATGGTTTTTGGAAATGTTTATGTGTGCACTGTATATGTGTGTATTTTATTAAAATACTTTGTCTGGCCTTCACAAAATTTGATTAATCCAAACTACTTATCCACCAATTGGATGAACATTACAGATGATTCTTTCAATGACCATGACCCAAACTTGTATCCTTTACCCAATAGTCTGCTCCTGTGTGTATATATTTACGGTATATATGTTCATTGTTTTAAATTGAATTTTCTGACTGAAAAATAATTTTAACTTTCCCAAAACCTTGTAAATATATAATAAGGTAACCAAAAAAAGTATTGATTCTTTATAGTAAAAGTAACCTTATCCCTTCTTTGTTCCCACTGTGGAGTTTCTTTCTTCTTCAATAATATTGGCTGCAATGATCGGCTTATATTGTCAATGGCTAACCATATAATACTAATGGGGTATTTATATAAATAACAAGAGATTGAGATAGTAAAAAGCAGGAAGAAAACTTACCTGGATGGGTTTTCTAACCTGTCCAATTAATATTCCTGTGAAAGCAGACAGCTTTGGGATCTGCTGGGCTTTATATAGAAGAGCTCCTTATAAAGTGTTTAGCTAATCAAACAGCTTGTAAACCTACATAAAGATAAGAGAGAGAAAGCATGGATTTGTAACATTGAAATATAACTACAAATCACAGAAACAAGGTTTTTGGAACATGATCTGATAAGGTTATTCTTGCAAATAGTTTGCACATATATCCAAAAAGAATTCCTAAATCCCATAGATCTCTTCTGACATTGATTCTTCATGGCGTGTGGTTACTTATTTTACAGTCTCGTTATATTGGTTTCTTTTGACGATAATTCTTTTATGCCCTCCAGATAAGATTGTGTTAACTGTTACCTACTAAGTCTTACAATCTCCGGTTAAATAAGAACCTCTGAAGGTCTGTAAAGAGGTTTTAATTTTTTAAGAGAAAAGTCAACAGGAAGCTCAGTGCCCCATTTCCAGGTGACATCATTGTCTCTTTCACAAACTCCTTTTATCTGCTACCCATTCCAAATAAAAGTCCCAAAGACCCCCGCTGGGAGGGAAGCTCACACCATGTGGACTTCAAACAGCTGCCCATAATGAGAATATAACTGAATTACACCGAGGAATCTTTTACTGTACCAATCGTTTATCCCAGACATTTACTATTCCTGGATTTTGGAGTTAATGATTATCCTAATGAACATTGTTCGGTTTATTGCCAAGTGTTGCATTGCTCAGTGTTTATTTGTTCTTTCCCTCTATGGGTTTTATTTATGGGATTTATTTTAACATTGTAATTAAAAATGTGTAATTTTTGTCACCATGTGCAATAAAATGATTCAGGAAGGATAACCAAGAATTCAGATCTGAGTGACTTCAGCAAGGACCAGATTGTGACAGATGAATGATAGGTCAGAGCACTTCCAAATAACAGATCTTGTTGGGTGTTCCTGGTGTGCATTGGGTAGAACCAATCTAAAATGGCAACCAACATGGGCAGCATTATTGTATGGTTAATGGTTAGCACTCCTTTTGCAGCACTCAGTCTTAGGTTAGAATCCTGCCAGTAGACTATCTGCATGGAGTTTGCAGGTTCTCCCCGTGTTTGTGTGGCTTTCCTCCGGGTACTCCAGTTTCCTCCCCCATTCCAAACACATGCAGTTAGGTTAATTGGCTTTAGACTGTGGTAATGGCATATGACTATGGTAGGGACATTAGATTGTGAGCTTCTTTGAGGGACAGTTAGTGACATGACTATGGACTTTGTAAAGCGCTATGTAATATGTGGGCGCTATATAATTACTGAATAATAATATTAATAACATGGCCATGGACACCCAAGGCTAATTCGTAAGTGTGACAGCTAGCCATTTGGTCTGATCAAACAGAGGAGCTACTCTAGCACAAACAAAAACTTATACGTACCCTAATAGAATGGTTTGAGAACTCCAATGAATTGCAGCTTGCTGTATTTGGGGCTCCAAACTCATCCAGAGTGTCCATGTTGACCCTTGTCCACAAAGGGCACATGAGCATCAGGACTGGGCTGTGCAGCAATGGAAGAAGGTGGCCTGGTCTAGTGAATTGCATTCTCTATTAGATCACAAGATTAATGTAGATTTTGGGTTCACTACACCTGCAGAAAACTTAAGAAATGTTTATTACCTCTTTTTCTCCAGCAGTACATTTATTAACTCTACTTTGCAGAAAGAGAAAGCCCAATATATTCAACCATAATTCATTGCAGTGATTTCAAAACCCTTTTAATGTGAGAAAACTCTTTGAAATAATTGCCATGCCCTCAAGGAACCCCCCATATGATATCCCCAGTAGGCATCAATGCACCAAGGCAGCACACTTTCATTGTAGGCTGCAAAGTGGCAGTGCTTTAGAAAAAAGGGTTAGGGTGCATGGCCAGCCATTTATTTTCAATGGGCTGCCTTAATGCCATGCACAATAATGTTCTACATAACGCACGTGCTTTATTGCACCTGATAGACCTAAATAAGCTCTCTGTTTCCCAGTAATTTCTGGCAGAAGTTAATAATTCCACATACACATAAACACCTGCAACAATCATAATCCTATATATAGATCCCGGAACATGTCTGGAGGAACCGCCATCGACACTCGGTGGAAAATATTCACAATTGCAGTCATACTTCGAGGAATAATTCTCAGCCAACACATTATCAGACCATACAGAGATTTTCCTCTGGGACATGAAAAATTTGTCACAGGAAGACAATCCAGAAAACTGGTGTCCTCTACATTCCTAAACTATATTCATTATTTTTGTGATGATGCAGGATTAGAATATCCTGTTCATAACAAACATTCACCTGCAATGAAGAAAATAACTACTGAAAATGGAATTGTTAGTGGGAACAATGAATTTTCTGCTCTACCTGAGATAAGGAGATGGAAATATAAAATAATCCGGCTGCTGGAATGCGATAAACATGGATGGGCATGTAATAATGAGTTGTTGCTGCAGACAGGTGCTTCTATTTAAAGTTGTGTATTGTCCGCTGGTGCGGTTATGTGGTGATTATTTGATTTAAGAAACAAAAACAAAACAATAAAAAATATATAAATAAACAATAACATTTGGTATCATTTGTATACTTTCTGCTTAATACTTTGTATAACAATACCATATATTGAGATTTTAGTGTTTAGGTTTCACAACTGCGTACATTAGTTGCCAATAGAATGAAAAGGAATGTTTGGTGTTTTTGTTTGTTTTCTTTATTATGTATAGGATTTAAATCATCATAATGTTGAAATGCATGTGTTTATTTTTTTATTTTAGAATATCAAAAGAATATTATTTCGGAATATGTATGTAAAAAAGTATGAGAAGAAAGAAAGAAAGAAAAAAAGAAAGAAAGAAAGAAAGAAAGAAAGACGGAATAGAGGAATGGAAGAAGGGAAGGAAGAAAGTTAGGGAGGGAAGGGAAAAATGAAGAAGAAAGAGGGTAATGAAGAAAGGAGAGAGGAAAGGATGGGGTCAGGGATGCAAGAAAGTTACAAAAGCTTTTATTTATTTAATAATAAAATAAAATTGCATGCACTAAAACTCATTAGAAAGATATTGAATTCCTCCTCTTTATAGGACTCCTTTGTTGTAGTATTATCCCTATGTGTAAGTGGGTTTACTAGAATCACTTTGGCATTCTGCCTGGAGATGTAACAAGAGAAATGCAGATCGGAGGGATGGAGCCTCCGCCATGTAAAGACAAAATAATTCCCTCTGATAGCTTTGATGCCCTCTTCACCTTTTGGAGGCTGTTCAGGGTGAGGTAAGACCTGGGGCGCCAACATTTCATCGTATCACATTTATGGAAGAAACTGAACATTTCTTGGATAGATCCAACATTTCTTGTATCATTAGATATCATTTCTTCCCTATACATCATGAGATCAATTCACAAAAGGATGATTTTTTTATCTACACAGTTGTTGAAGTGTGTGTTATTACCCTATTGGGGTTCCTGCAATAGAAGAAGGCCTTTCTGGTATCTCCTCTCCGTTCCGGGGACACTGATTTTGTTGGACTTATAGTTTGGTACTTCATAGAGCATTGGATTCAATTCTTCCCCACCACATGCTGTGGTTCCTTCCTCCAGCCCCCTATTTCACATGGAATGATGGACCCACAGTGCACAG
>NC_092871.1:4442835-4507826 GCF_032062135.1 Pyxicephalus adspersus | reverse complement strand
TTCATGTAATACTGGCAGCCCCAGGGACTCCTAATATCCTACACTGAGCTGTGCATGCCGGAGATGTCCCTTCTGCAATAAAATAAACTTACATGCATGTATTGCACACACTTTCTCCTTCGTGGATGCTATCATCCTCACCCCAGATTTCTTCTAGATTTCAGATCTTTAATTGTTTTGATTGGTCAGGCTGGAATTGCACACATGCGCAGGAGTTCATTCAGGTTTGGCACTTCTGGGGATGTAGGGATGCCCAGCATATTCCAGCATCCAAAAAGGCAATGTTCCTTTTGCAAGAAAACATACTTATTGCCTGTCTGCAATCTCTTTTTTTTCTTTTTCTTTTAATCCTGCCCGCTTGAATTTTTTAACTCTGGTACTATAGTTCCACTTTGGTTTTTTCCATTAGCCGAAATAAAACATCACAGGGAAAGTTTTCTTTTAAGTCTTTTTATAGAATGTGTCATGGTTTATTCTATTGTGTTATATCCCCTCTCTTGGGTATTACCATGCCATGCATACATGAAGAATGGTTTACATTAAGCACATGGCTGGTTCATATTAGGTCAAACACTCACATATTAACCCCAGAACATGTGTAAGTTAATTTCTGCACTAAATGGGGTGAGAGAGGAACTTTTACTGTCTGTTCTGAGTCATTATAAGTGATCCATGATGTTTTCTCAACCAATTCACAACATCGGAGGTCTTTGATAATACGGGCTCTAATAAGGGCCATCTGTGTGGACTCATTAGCCGGAGGGGCGTCCACTGGGAACTCTCATTAAGGAAAAGAGACATTTGTATGTGTAGGAACTATTACATATATGACATTAGGTATATTTGTATAACAGGTTTGTGTACATTCTGTGACAGATATATTTCCTCTATGGAACATGTGGATGAAGATTATTTGGATACTTGTAGCCACCTGCAGAAACAGACCTCATGATGATTTAATTTTATTGTCTTCTGCATCCCACAATGGGCAAGATTTAGCACAACTCCCCAAGGCTGGAGAAGATAGACTATCATGGGTGAACCTGGGTTCTCCAGGAAACCTAAAATAAGTCTAGTCCAGGATTAAAAGCACTTGCCAACTAATGACAATTGATGTTAGGAAATCCATTCCAGGTTTGCTGTATCACAAAGATGATCATAGATTGTGCCTACAAGATTTTTGATTGACTGAAATCAAAGTAAAGTAATATATTAATATTTTGATATCTACAGTGTTTAATAAAATACCTAGAGAGCCTTCCATTGGGGGTTGTTATTCAGCCAATTCCTGGTATGCAGTGACAATGCTTTGCCTTTGTTCCTCAAATGTGCTCCTGCACTGTTACCCTATAATAAGGACTTTATATAGAAAATGATCTGTTCACAAAAGCTAGGTGCAAAAAAACAAGTTGTTGGCCAAAAACGGCATCATTGATACTCAAGTATTACTCAGTTAATAAAGATTGCTATTTTTGCATTTTTAGGTTAGAAGTTGGTAATTGGTGATTTTACTGATTGCTATTACTGATAGCCACACTAGGGATCAGTGGGATACTTTAAACTATGTTAGATGTGGCTTAGCACTTTAGAGATTAAAAAACAGTTAGGTATTGTGCAACGGGCAATTCCAATGTGGGACAGCTACTGCTTATGGGGCACCCCCTTAAGTTTCAGTTTCAACTCCTAGGAACCCGAGAGCAGTTAGAGATAGTGAGATTTGGCATTTTCTAGGCTTTAGCAATCACCTGCAGGGACATTTTTCTAGCATTCCTCCAGTCCTGGAGAACTTTGATAAATCAGGCCCATTGTCTCTAATGGCACTGCCACACAGAGCCAAGCTCTACACTCCAGGACGCATACACCATGAATTGTGAAACTTAAACAAAAAGCCACCAGGAGCCAAGGCTTTCCTTATTTGACAACTAAGACATTGAATGTCTCTTTTGTCAATTAGCTCTACATCCTGGCGACATTTTTTTTATGTTTCGGTCAGCTTTAGAATGGGTATATAAGCAATCCCACTGCAGTGTGGTTGCCACTTACTTGGTGCCCAATTGACAATCTCCACTAAATGCCCGCAAAAAAGACTTTTCACCCAATCTAATTTATAATTTTTAAAAATTGGATAGCTTGGTGGTGGTACCTTCATGTATTCTAAGCAATGAACTGCAGGGAAATTCTAATATAAAATGGTCTTTTCAACACAAGTTATGCAGAGATGGTCCACTGTTGTCACTAGCAGGAAACACCCAGAGATTTGCAATGCAATGGGGGTCCATGCTGGGGTCCATGTACCTGAAACATAGCTACAAAGATGCTTCAAATGTTCAGCAGCACCGAGATTCAACAAAGGAAAAAAATATTGTAGTTTTAATTTACTTTTACCAGTGTGTGATATTTGAAAGAACTTTTGATCTGTTTGCTCAGCTGTATATACCACTGAGTACAGATTTTATTAAAAATGAAATTGCATGATATACAATGCTTCACCAATCTAAAATTCATTCCTAAATGGATTTTAATTGAATACCAGCAGGAGTTCCATGTACTGAGCTGTAAGCGTTGCTTCTCTTCACTGCGTCCGCTGATTTCTTCTCGGTAAACCTGCAGTGATTGTGGGCCGACTGCTGAGAAATATCACCGAGTTCCTGAGAGGTCAGAGAGGGATTAAGACATTGATTTAATTCCATCAACTCAACCTGAGAAAAATACAGGCGGACAATCTGAAGTTTTCCCAAAGGAAACCGCGATGGGGCCGAGCAGAATTATTGTAAAATGTCAAACATTAAATCGTAATGGAAAGAAGAAAGAATGGAGTGGTCATGTGAGGCTTCTGACTGCAGAGGAGCGATGGTTTGGGTCCTCATATAAATCAGGGGATCAGTCAACAAGTTTATCATTTGACCACCATGGGTCCAAAAAGGGTCTTGCTGGCCCAAAAATGCTTAAAAGGTTCACCCGTTGAGTGTTCAGTAGCTTTACCCTCAATGAGTTCCTGGGTTTTTACACCTGCTGTGCTATGAGGGATCTTTTCACCATCCCTGGGATTAGTTTTAAAGTACTTTAAATCAGCTGTGCCCATTATGAGTGTACTTGGGTCTTCACACCTGTCCTGCCCATTATGAGGGGTTCCCACTATCCCTGGATTGGGTTCCTGGGTCTGTACATTTACTGGGACCATTGTCTCTAAGCTAGGTTCCTGGGTCTATACCCTGGTTTATCTATTATGAGGGTCTCCCACTTTACCTGCACTGGTTTCCTGGCTCCGTACCCTGTATTCTACCTTCCTGTGTTGGATTCCTGCATCTGTACACCTGCTATGTCCATTGTGAGCACTTACCGCTATCCCTGTACTGAGTTCCTTTATACACTTGCCTTGCCCATTGTAAGGAGTTCCCACCATCCCTGATCTAGGTTCTTGCTTCTATACACTGGTTTCCCTATTACCAGGGGCTCCTTCTATCTCTACACTGGGTCTCCAGGTGTGCAGACCTGTTCCCATTATGAAGGGTTCTTACATGCCTCAACTGAGTTCATGGGTCTACCTATTAGGAAAGGTTCCCACTGTTCCTGGACTGAGATCCAAGGTCTGTACATCTTATGTGCCCTTTATAAAAGGTTTCCACCATCTCTGAACTAGATCCCTGAGTATATAACCTGGTTTACCTATTATGAGGGGCTCCCGGTACTCCTGCACTGGGTCCCCAGGTCTGCACCTCATGATGAGGGGTTTTCAGCATCCTGAAACAGAATTCTTAGCTCTATACACCTGTTGTACCTATTATGAGGAGCTCCTAACCTTCCTGCACTGGGTTCCTGGATTTGTGCACTTGAGGTCTCATTATGAGGAAAGCTCATCATCCCTAAACTAGGTTCCTTGTTCTATACCCTGGTTTACCCGTTATAAGAGACTCCTACTATACCTGCTCTGAGTCCTTAGGCAGGAACTTTTCACCACTGGAAGACCCAAAGGCCAGAAGAAGTCAAGAAAAGTCAGCTCACTTAGAACTGTGCTATTGGGTGCGTGGGTGGGTTTGCAAAACTAATTTGAGTTTCTTTCCCTCAAATTAGGGCAAAGCCAGGTTACTTGTCTCTATGTAGTTGTAGTAACCAGTGGTGGACGTAGCCAGCCGTGGGCTCCTGTGCAGAACAGACTTACGGACTTCCATTGATCTAACTAGGGACACCTGCAGGAGCCCCTGTTGGCTGCAGATGGTCCACGGCCCTTATTCACCCCTCTTTCACCCCTTGTCACCCCCGGTAGTAACCCAGACAATAAAAATAAATCCTTGGAAGGAAATGAACCAAGAACCCCATTTCTGTATAGCCACTCTCTGGCCAAGGCTGAAATGAATCCTTTCAATGGAGAGGAGAGAAGGGGAGGATATTGATTCTTGTGTCACAGCTGGAGATGTTACAGTTATATCTACACAGTGGAGCTTGTCCTTGTCAGTAAACTCCAAACAAATGTTCCATTAAGTGTTTCTATCAAAACATATTCATTGGACATGAAAGAACAGCTCAGTCCTCATTACAATGTGATCATTGTGGCACTTAATCCCTCTTACATCGCTCTCCATGCCAGCACTTCACACATACAGAACGGAGGGCATAATACAGCTACAGAGTGATTGGAATAACTGAGGACGGGGTCACCTCTCCTGTTCTAGACATTTCCTGTAAAATCCAGTATCTGCCCCCCTCCCCAGGCTTTGTTATAGGCAACTTTTATTTGGCTTTCACAAAACCCCTAAAAAGCTTTTCATTCCTTCTATATTTTGATTTACATTTATATTGGCATTAAAGTGTACCTGTCATGCCAAAGTCTAATGAAACAATGGAACTTTTATATTCTTTAAAGCTGGGATCCGGATATATTTTCTTGGAATATACTTAATAGCCACAACTAATATTCTAATATTCTACATTGTGTGCATCAAATGTCTTTGCAAACCTATATATTTCCCTAATATTAACATTATTGGGCTGCATATAACCTATGCAGAGAGAAGAGTCGTGGGAGGGGCCACTAACTACAGGCAGCCTGCAGGAAACTACAGGAGGGGGCGGATACAAGACCATTCACCATGCACATGGAGAGAAAGCAGCAGTTAGTGGTCTTCAACACTGAGTGCCATGACATGATGGATCATACAGATATGGAAATAAAGCAACAAAAAGATGCAAAATACAAATAAGAATACACCCGCTCCCTTATTTTGTCATTATTGTTCAGCTCAGAGGCCATCTTGGAGCATTTATGAATAGTACAATGATTTCCCTTTATTCTTTGTATAGGTGCCAATCAGTGGTGGACACAGATAGCAACAGCCCCTTGTGAAAAGTCAACTAATCCCCCCCACCCCCTAACACATCCCAAGGGTGAGCGCTGTGAGCTGTCACTTGTGAGCGCATTTGCGAGGGTGGTCTTGCAGACTGTGCAAACTACTGCAGGGGCCCCTGCTACCTGAGAACTGCCCAGGGGCCCATGCTACACCTTAATATGCTGGTCCTAGTGCCAATAATAACCAAGACACATAGAGATTGAGAATCTCCATAGCAGGAGCAAAGAGCATTAAAATCCATAAAAGAATCATAATCCTTTATTCTGAGTGAGAATTGCAAATGTAGAGGAAACAAATGAGTAAATCTGTCCAATGTTAATTTACAGTAAATTTTGTTGCATATTTCTGCACAGCTCACAAACGGGCAGTTGTGACCTGAAGAGCTGCACCATGGCCACAACCACGTGCAAACCTTGTTGCCCATTGTGCAGTTTGCCTGAAATCATGCAACTGACAGATCCTGGCCACACCGCAAACTGCAGCCTTTACTGCCTATACTTTAACTTTATTGTTTTTCTTGTCTATTTCAGCTCTGGAATGAGAGACACTCCGAGAGTTTGTGTAAATCTGTGAAAATTTACACAAGGTATGTTTGCATTTTGCTGCGCCAGGCTATTGAATTGCCTTCTTATGTCACACTTAACATTCCTGCAATGCCTCTCCGTTAGATGATTAGAAATAAGCCCAGATGCCTGGACAACGCTGTTGGAAAGTAAATATGAAAACAAAGTTTAGGAGAAATTCCACCGTGGAATGTCAAAGTATGATGAGACAGCAGGAGGAATGACCGCTGAGCAAGGGAGGCGGTATATCATGCAACGTGTTGTGCAGCCCAGCGGTACATCACACTGTAGTCGTTGGAGCTGTCGAGTTCCATTAGACTAATCCGGTGTCAAATATTATATGATGCCGAACACAAATAGATTTCATCCTGCAAGGTCACATTATAACAACAGAGGCAACATTTTCTGACCACTGTGAAATGTAATCCCATATTGTTATAATGTAGGAACTTATTAAGTGTAATGTCATAGTTTGCACAGACTTTTTGTCAGGGCAGTAACATAATGAAGTTGGAAACAGCAGGAATGGAAGCTGAACTTCAGTAAACATTAATTCCCCTCCCATCCCTAACTTAACATTGTTATTAAAAGAAACAAACGCTAAAAGCTCTTTTTACGCACCTAAATCTGTGGTCATGTGACGCTCCAGTCCAAAATTCTTTGCACTTCTTCGGTTTAAACTGGCGGTTAGGTTGCAAAGCTTTTACCACTTTCTCATGGCAGGGAACCATCGCCTCTCTACATGTAGCGCCTCCTGGTGGCAGCTCCATAGGGAATGAATAGATGGGGCAATGAGCGGTACTAGTATTGTACAATGCTGGCAGCTGTCAAATGTGCAGATGTTGGATCATTAAGAAACATTGTTGCAAGTGACCAAGGTGCAACCTACGAGGAGCTGCATGGGATAGCTCGGATCCCAGGCCATTCTTATATTTTGCAGTGATGGCAGTGACATGGACACTTCTAATTGGCTGGCCAGTGGCGGCGCCCACCAGGATCCAAAGAGAACTGCTAGGGATCCTCCAACACAATTGCAGGAGGTGTTGAGACCTACTGCACCTGGAAATTAGGTAACATTGAAGGTGCATATAGGTGAGTGTATATTGTTTTATGGTAGAGGAAAACAATTCAGACTAGGACAGAGTGCGGTGGGTAATATTTGCCAAAAAATAGGCTATAAAACATAACCAAAGGCAAAAAAAAAATGACATACGATCCAGCCGAGTAATAGAAATGGCAATTTTTTGTTTTGCACCCTCTTTGTCTTATGACATGTTAATCGTGCAAGTTTTTTTTTTTTTTGCTTTAGCAGGTTAAGCTATTTAGCAAATGGCCAATAATGAGTAGCTGTCAATCAACCAGAAGGGGGCGCTAGCTTCAGCGTGTTGGATAAAAATACAGGGTGACCACCTGTGCTGCTTTTTTTGGCACCTAGCCTAGTTGTCAACCTATTCAAAAAATACTTAGCAAGATCAGCAGGTATTTTACAAAACATTTACACCAATATTAAAAAAACTATAAGGGCCCTTTATAGTACCCGCAGTGTCAAACCATGCAACTGGCAGCACAAAGCACACAGCAAACTGATGTTGTGCACCTGGGAGAGGCATACCGGACCAGGGCAACAAGATTTGCATGGGGCTGCAGCCATGGCGCGGATCCGAAGGCTTTAACCGAGTGCTGCCTGCAATAATTTTTTCCCAATTATTTTGTGGGTCTGAAATAGCCCTTTAATATTTGGGATTACATGCACTTTAATTATTGTCCTCCACTAAGATTGTGTATACAAAATGAGATGAGTTTTTACTTGTTAACAAAACAAATAAATAAAAAATGTAAACAATTTGAACTTCTCTTTAGCATGCAGAAAATCTTCTCTAGAAAAAAGAGAGATATATGGAAGGTGTCCGGGGATTTGATTTGTGACGCTCGGTGATTAAGTGTGACCCCAACAGATGGAATACTCCCTTTTAAAGTTCAGGTTGCTTGGAGCAAAGGGAGGGGGGGGCGACGTGTCCTTAAACTGAACCTGTCACCCTCACACAGACCGAGAAGATCCAGAATGGAGCAGAATAAATGATTAGGTTGTCTCTTGTTTGGTAGTCGAAGACAAAGAGAATTTTTGTTTCCGGCTCTAAATTGTGGAAAGTCTGCGTTATCTGCTTGGAATTGGGTAGAAGAAATATAAATGAACACATAATATTATTTTGGATTTGGGAAGATTTTTGATTTGCAAATGTAATCGGTTAGGACAGGAAGGGATTGGAAATCTCTCCAGCTGGGACACAAAAACAGCTCCTTGGTGCCAAACAAACAGCTGCTGTGTGGCTGGCGGAGACAAAGTGCACCACAGGTAAACCGATTTGTACCAGGCTGTGACCAGGGTGCAAATCTTCACAGAAAAAACATGCATTCATAACCAACATGTTGCTTTTGGGAACCTCAGCCACAGTTACGTTCAGCCACAAGCAAAATATGATTCCCAGTCTCTCCCATTTACCTAAATGGAAGAGAATGGGACCTCAGTTGAGCCAACAGACAGCTGTGGCTCACTACGGGTCTGAAATGCCCTTTCTTTTTTCAATAGAGAAATATGGAAGATTTACGACCAACTACTGGTAATAGATGGTTAAGGGCCTGTTCACAGTGGAGCGCTGCCTTACTGTGTTTCGATTCTGTGTTTGTTAACCTAAATGTGCCTTTGTGCACTGGGTTTTCCAGTCTTTCTTAATGGCACCCTAAATGCACCTTGACAGTGCCATGTATCGCAATGCATTGCTGAGTGTTGCCATGCATTGCAGTTTTCAAAGGACAGCATCCACAATTTTTAGATTCAGTCTTCCACATTGAGCAGCCCATTCAAATGAATGAGTTGACCTAATGCAACATATCAACATGAACAAGCACATGCTGCAGCCGAATGCCAATGTTGTAAATTGCTATAGTGAGAAATGACCTATACTTCCCCTGCAGCTTCTGACCAGTCCTCACCCTATCTAGTCCCATTCTTCGTGTTTTCTTCTACTGCCAAATGCCGGTCCGCTTCCCATTAGCATTATTTAATCCCTATTCCTGCAAGCCTAGATTGCCATTGACACTTCCCGGGGGTAGTGGGTTACTATTTTGTTACCCCAGACTAATAGATGGTGCTGAAAAGAACAATGCTGATGTGAGTTTTATTCTCAAAGAAGAGAAAGTGGAAGATGACCCCACTCATTACATTAATGGCCAGAAGACATTTTGGATGCCACAAATTTTTAATTTTCTGAGGTCCGAGGGCTTTAAAAAGGTCAACACCAAGTCCCATTGATAAACGTACACCATGGGGTCCATTAAATGAGGGACTGACGCACAAATATTTTATCTACCTGGAGTTCAGCTTTAAGTCTACTTTCTATCTCAAACACAGCTGTAGGTTTTCCTGGACAACAATTCTTGTTGCTTGGAGTTCAAACAAACAACAAAACCAAATGAATACAAAATAAATCATAATGCACACTATTATTGTTTTATCACCAGATCTACAGTTTTATTTTTGAAATTCCTCAACGTAATAGCTCTTGAGGATTTCCTACATACATGGTTTCATAGGTCCTCTGGGTTGCATTAGAAATGTATCAGGGGACGTGGCTACATATCTGCGTTCCTCGGAGACTGTCCCAGTTACATTCCTGGCTTCCTGCGGATGTTGACGAGAAGCAGGACCGAGCTTTACAAACACTTGTTTGTTGTCTTCACTTGAAATTGCATCTCCAGTCAACAGGAAAACACAAGTTTGTTAATTGCCGGTAACTCCACAATGTAGGAGATGGCGCGGACTTCCTCTGTGACTGTGTTTCATGGCTGACCTGTTTACTCCATATGTGTTGACTCCCAATGGTCTACCGATGGTGTGAAATAATCCATGGTATCATTTTGTAAGAGAGCCAAACATTTAAATGGAATAGTGCAAACATTTTTTTTTATTTGTTGAAGTGGACGTAAATGTTATGCGATACTAAAGAAGGAAACCTTCTTCTTCATGTGAAGAAGTCAAAACATAATTCACTGTGATGGATTAGCTTCAAGAGCATCCACAGCAAAGAGATATTACTTTATTAACCAAGACCATCCAAATAAAGCAATTCCCATGTTTTTTTTCTCTGTAGGGGATCAGTGTCACCACAGCATGGGAGAAAAACACCAATTTATACTCCCGGCTTTGTTCCTGTTGGTCCCACAGACCTTAACTTTAGGAGACCTCCTGGGCTCTCCTAGCATACAAGCAATACACCCAACCTATCCAACTGAGACACCTGGGCACAGACTGCAACTTGTCCCTGTTTTAAACCCAGGTTCCCTTTTATTATCATTGGCCAGTTGCTCAAGAGCCATCCTCAATTTCTGGACTGGAAAAGGGAGTTGTGCCTGGCCCATCCATTCCTTCCAGGACACTCCAGGCCTGGATCCCAAATAGAGGACTGCAATTCTGCAGGTACACTACTACACATGGCCATATAAAGGCCCTTTAATTCCTTTTCTGAAATTTAGGTGGATGATGCCAAATACCTCCTGAATTTGGCATCACATGTCTCCTCTTCTACGTCTCGTAAATCTACATCCATTCCGAAAAATTTTCATATGGGCCTTACACATGGTAATGTTTTTCCAAATGCTGTTTTCAGTCTTTTTAAATGTGCAACCAAGATTTCCTGGTGATCCCAACATAAAGTGTCTTGGTCAGGTCTTTTCTGCAATAGGGTGACAACGGGTTGGGCTTTGCATTTTCATACTGTGCCGGCTACAAGTGGCCATGCCAACACTTATTGCAGGGCCATGTGCAGGGTTGTATTTGTCAGGAAGACAGTCCAATGCAATGCTTTGCAGCCTAATGGTATTGGACCTGCATCTACTGCAAGTAAAAATAATAAAGATAAAAATATTAAATAAAATATTTTGCATTGACACTTATTTGGTGCAATGGTTTAGGCAACCAATGTCTACAATTTTTCTTTTCTGCTTTTTCAAAAAGAATCCTGTTGAAGTTCAATATGGCATGAAATGAGTTTTTAGGATTAGAAGATTATATGAATACTTTTTGGATATTGTTAGGAATTGAAAGAAATTTGCAATGGTGTTCTCTCCAAGGGGTGGTATCTTACAGAGAAGAGTTATATCAAACGGTAATAATTAGTCCAAGATATTTCCAAGTTTAAAATAAAATTTTGGCCATGTCAAGTTTGTTTAAGGTTCCCTAGACCAGTGTTTCTCAACCAGAGTTCCTCCAGAAGTTCTTATGGGGTCCTTGAGCAATGAACAGTTTGTGACTCTCAGGTCAGACTAAGTGACCCCAATGATCTTTTCGGCTATCTCTAAGGGTGACATTCTTCCCAATTGCCAGCAATGTAAGAGGAATTCTTCCCACTGACCACCACACTAATATAATGTGAGCTGTGAAAATAGGAATTATAGAAGGGGTTCATTAAAGACATGAAAGTTATTTCAAGGGTTTCCCCATGCTAAAATGGTAGAGAAACACTGACATCAATGTTCTCTAGCACTGGAGAAAATTTCCTAAGAATTAACACCAAGTTCATAATGTCTTTCATATACCACATCATCAGACAATGCTCACCTTCGCCATGCTCCAATCCTGCGCCCTTTATCATCCTACACAGCCATCCGCAGGTCCTCTTCTGCTTCCCATATGGAACTAAATGTAAAATAGAAAGAAGTTGCGTCCAGGCAGGTTCTTTATTGTAGAAGGGACTATGTAATGTTGGAGTTTTGTTCCTTATGCAATAAAATAAACATGTGCATGATCACAATTCTCATTTTCACTCACCTGTCCTCATTCCATCATGGGTGCCGCCATCTTTCTTTTCTTCTCCTCTGGATGTCGAGTCTTTGGCTTGGATCTTGGTCAGGCCGAGATGACATATCTCCCGCAAATATGTGCAGGAGTTTATTTATACCCATCGGCCCCAAGCAATGCTGGGACACCCAACGTATCTTGGCATCCAGCACTGAGCTCAGTGTTATAAGAAAAGAAGATTGAAAATAGGAACTGCAAACATTTGCTGTCCCTTCTGCAATAAAATCCTGCCTGCTTGCACTTTTGGAATGCAGAACTTTATTTCTGCTTTAAAACATGCAACTGATAGTCCTGGGCACCAGGGACACCTTACCTCGAGGTATGTTATCACTTTGGTCTGGGCCCAGGGTATTTGCATGCTGTTCAGTATTGCTAGAGGAGAAAAGAAAAAAGAGTGGTGGCAATGAGCCAACTTGGATTTGGCTTTTAAAATGGAAACAAGCAGAAAGCTAGTATATGTATATTTTTATTTATTTATATAATTATTTAGTGTTTTGGGGTTTGCTTTTAGGATTAAGATTCACAATTGATAGTTAACATGAATGCAGGACTTGTTGAGTTTTCTGAGCGGTGAGTGCAGTGGAAGTGTCTTGTGAGAACCAAGATATGCGCTGACGTGATACTGATTGTCCTTTAGCGCTATACAAGGTGTTTTGCCTGGCGCTCTGTTTACATTGTGATTTGGCTCTCTGCTCCTCCGCTATCAGAAAACCCTGTTGATGTGAATATCCTGCACTCAGCAAAGTCCCCATCATAAATAAATATATTTCATTGTTACACTAAGCGTATTTTTAGCCACAACTTGCTTCTCTCTGGAGCTTAATACCACACTGCAGCTTCTGAATCATAGGAAAACAAATGATTTAATGGGATCTCATCGTGAGAAAAACACCCATGCTGCCGTTCCCACTTCTAAAAATAGCGGGTCCATTTTTACACCACATAACATTTTTATGTAGTATAAGAGAGTCAAATTAGCAAGCAGGCTAGTTCTTTAGTGGGAACCTTCAATGTCTATTTTGCAGTAAAACAAACTTACCTGCTTGTTTACAAATCTTTTTAATAATGAGTTGTGCATGTGCAGTGTTCATTCTTGGCCCATGTTGGAACCAATGAATTCTCATACCCATGTGCAGGAGTTATGTCATTCCAATTTTGGAGAATTATTAGAGATCTCAAAGCTGGATAAGGAGCAGGTGAAGATGTCAGCAACCACCGAAGGAGCAAATGGAGTTGAGTTTACTCCCACTGCAACTGTAATTCTGCTTTTGCTGAATGATTTGCACCTTCTTGAAGAGAAACGTGTGTGATTATATGTAAAGTTTGATCTATTGTTTTTATATAAAAAAAATAAAAATATATGTATAAGGGCCACATGGTGATTAAAGGGGGCTCACTAGAACGATTTGAGCCATACAGTGGAAGTCAATGCACCACACCTGCAGCATGCAAACTTTATTTTCCCAACCCATTGCATCTTAAAAGGTAATAAAAATAATGTATCATGTATTAATTATTTTTATTATTAATATGCAGGATTTATATAGCGCCAACATATTACGCAGCGATGTACATTAAATAGGGATTGCAAATGACAGACTTATACAGACAGTGATATAGGCGGAGAGGACCCTGCCCCGAAGAGCTTACAATCTAGTAGGTGGGATGTAGGCTAAATTCAGGTAGCTGGTGGAAACAGCACTCCTTGGTGGTTCCCTGTGGCTGACACTTTGCTAGGCGCTTGGTCAACCCAACTCAAACTAAAGTTCCACTTTAAAAATATATGGTCAAGCAGGGCTTTATTGCCTAAAGCGACAGATAATGTCCCTTCTGTAATTAAAAATCATCATCCCAACCAAGCCCATCAAGATGGCAACATGGAAGAGAAAAAGCAAGATGGTGGCACCCATGATGGAATGTTGACAGGTGAGTACAAAAAGGGTTTGGTTCCGCTTTAATGAAGCAACATTTTAACATTTAAAATCAGGCAACACAAAACCACTTACTATTGCTCCAATGCCAATGAGAAGCTGCAGATTGAACAAAAAATGTAAATAATCAACTTTATATGAAGTAATAACTACACTGTAACCTCCTCCCCCAGCCTTTGGAGCTTATTAAAAATTTGGAAATTGGTGCCCATATTTCTTCTAATAGTGTCAGCTCCCTATATATAAAAAAATGGCAATCAACTGACATGATCATCATTTTGATGAATTATTACCAATGCCCAACACACGTACTATACCTATATTTTTAACATATGTTGACATTACTGCTTTGCTAGTGCTGATCCCCATTGGAATTACCAGAGATCAGTGGAGTTTTCTAAACACTTTTGCCTTAATCTCTACTTTACAAATATATTTTAGATGAATACAAAGATGCTAATGATGATTCCAAATTTGGTGACCGGTTACTTCATCCAAATTACAATACGGTACAGGTGTTTGAGCCTTTTGAAATCCCGATCACCAGGGAACAAAAACCTGTATCAACAGGAGCTGACAACATGCTCAGGAAGGATATATAATATACGTTATATACCAAAAGAAGCAAAGTGATCAAGACACAGCTGTCAGAGGAAACATAAGGGCTGCAAGACACATGAGACCTTCAGCTTGACAAAAGGAAGAGGAATCAGGGATCAGTGCAAGGAATAAAAAACGCTGGAGCTAAAAATATTCCAAACTGAACAGATTCTGTGCTGTGCGCACTTCCACGCTTCACCGACAAACAATATGCAGCAGATTTGCAGGTGTTCTATGAAATCACCTGATCAGTGACATGTATGGGGGTCCTGGAAGTGTACAGAGGCACGCAATTCATTGTTCTGGTTCTCCACCATCAATAAGTGTCATTTAGAGGTTTCCTCATTTTATGGAAATAATAAACAAGAACACTGAATAAAACTCTATGTATCTATCCAATATATTCTATCCATCTACATTATCTATCTGTTATAGCAAATTTAACAGGCACTTCAGCAGAAATTCTGCATTAGCCTGCAAACATTCCTGTATAAAAAAAATGATACTGATGAAAAGTGATGGAAATTTGCTACCTCAATTAAGGTTTAAATGCACTCAAATGAATATATTACACATTTACTAAATGCGTTTTTGGAGATTTGCTTCAAATATGCTTGTTATGCATTTGTTATATGTGCCTTCAGGGTGGATACCCCTTTTAAATAAGCGTTAGGCATTTCCTGGGTCAAATGGGAGGTCATGATGATCACTCAATTGAGCATATCTCACCTTTAAATAGGATTGCAGATGTAGGCTGTGTAGGAGTTAGACCTTGTAGATGACCTCCTATGTGTCTTGTATGCAAAGAACTGACACAGTCATGGCATGCCATAGTGCGTGATGACAGCTCACGGTGAGCTCCTGACAAGCAGCCCATGGTCCTTTGAAGCACTTGTACCTCCCTAGATTACTGTATCAGCAGCTGGCCGGCACTACAGTGCAACAGGCCTACCGCACAGAATTTGGTTACTTTTTGCTGCTACGTGCATTGCGTGGCTCCTCCTGTATTAAGTCTCACCTCATATTGCCCGCTGTAACAGAAATTACTTGTTTGATCCGTTTATTGCTGACCAGTCTCTATCATTAATTTGGTCCCCCCAAAAAATACCATGACTATGGATATAGTTTGCTTGTTTCATTTAGTTGTGGCGTGTTTGTGGACTTTCTTCAATGAAGTGCTTGTTTCAAAGCCCACCCACAGCATTATAATAAGTCCCATGTCAGAGCTTTGACTAGACCAGTCCCTTACTATCCATTTCTTCTTTTGATGTAATTTCTTGGTGAGTTTGAATTTCTTGTAGGACACAAATGGCCCTCTTTATCAACCACACTTTGATATAATGTATAGCTGACTACTGCCTGCCCAGACTGTAATGCAGCACAGTAACCCAAACTATAACACATCCACCACCATGTTTTACAGTTGGGATAGGGTTCTCCTTAGTGTGTAAGAAATATGTCTATTGTTCCTGTGGCCAAACAAATTCATCTTTATTTCATCATTCCATGGCATGTTGTTCTTGAAGGTCTTGTCTTTGCCTCTATGCTCGATAACAAACTCCAGTCTTGCTGTAAGGCTGTTTCAAAATTGTGGCAGACACAATCATTCCCGTGTGGCTCCCAAAGGCTGGCACCTAGCCAAATACTTGACCGCCTGGACCCCAATGATCGTTCATAAGGAACCAGTGTTTGCAGATTTGACATTGAGTGGTATTGGACCAGTTACCAGCACCTCCATGAATTCTTTGTTGAGGTGCCATGGCCAGACTTTACATGGAGCATCTTCCTTGGTGCAGTAGTTCACTAGTAATCTCACTGCAACCTCTACTCCAGTCTGAACATAGACTTATTGTTCTTTTTGACAGTTAAAGTTTTTTTTTCTTGGCACATGTCCCTTGCAAATTAAACTGATGCAATTTCTTTCTGCAGATGAATTCACTTTGAAGCTAATTGTATGAATTAGTTGCAGATTCTGCAATGAAAATTTCCAGCCAATCCTGGACAACTTTGGAGTCACTTTAAATCTGTGCCTCTCGTAGAAATGTTTTCCTAGTGACAGATCTGCATTGTCCATTCAGATTATAGAAATGATCTTTTATTTTTAATTTTCCAAACTCTGCAACCTCAGTCACGTTAAAAACTTGCCATTTCCCCTTTCTGACCACAAGCTTCTTACCTTCAACCTCTCTAATCTTTTTTCCCCTTTGCCACTTTTCAGACTGCGTCAATGGCAGAGAGATATTCATAACCTTAACCACAACCTATTCTCAAACTAACTTTCCACAACAACTCCCACTCTTTCTAAAATCACACCTCCAGATCAAGCTGCCCCTCAATATGACCCCACTTTCGATTTGACTTTGGACAAATCATCCCCGCCACTTTCCACTACCCCCGCCCTGCTAATCCCAGCCTTGGCACAACAGTCTCACCAAATGTCTACCAAGTTGCTTTTATATGATTTATTAAGTTTATCAATATTTAAATTAAAATAGAAAGTTTGCTTGTTTAAAATATGCTGTAAAACAGAACAACTTCCTCAGGGTGTACTTACTTTTTCACATAATTTTCTTTATTTAATCTACAGATCAGTTTTCATACAAAGAATTTCACATCCTTTCAGAACTGATTTGTTGAATTCTCAGACACAAGAGGATTCAGGAAATGTATGATGTATCGGATGAGAGCAGAGAATGGCTCTCTCCACCACACAATACGGCACAAGGGGTTACGATTGGCCTTTGTTTCCTCCTTGGGTCATTACAAGGGGAGATTATGAGGATGAAGAATTGCACAATGGAAGTCAATCAGCAACTAATGAAGGAAATTATTTGTCAGGAGTGGAAGGATAGCTGAAATGAACCGGGGTTCATTCATAGTCCTTAGTAAATGTATTCTGACATCATGAGCTCATCTGCATGAAAACTTTACAATAATGTATTCTCATAAACCAAAGACAATCATCTCTCAACTTGGCCAACTGCAGCAAACTAAAACCTAATTGATTACATGGTTTGAACAGTAGATTGTTGTTTTATTACAAAACGAATAGATTGAAGCAAAACACCAGTTTTTCTTGCTCACCATGTGGACACATGCACCCCCACCCAGCTAAGGCCCCCCATATTTGTATACATACCTTCTTTCCTAGGGTCTTCAGGCCAATGTGGTGAGGGTGCTGAACCTTTCATCTGCTCTCCAGCAGCTCTGGTCGGTGGAATTTCAGAACAGTAATATCTGTGAGGTCCAGGCTGGTGTAATTACCGCACTCCTGGAAGCTCTCCCCATGACAGCCAAGGGTCACAAAAAGTAGGCTAAATGACAACGGCCATTGTCCAACAGAGGTAAAGAGCACCATATGTTGGAAGATTGGACTTCCCTCCTTACCTTACACTGAAGCACCACTGTACAGTTGACATTCAAAAATCAGGCAACCTCTGGACACGAGGAGTGCCAGATTTTTGAAAATTCTTGAAAATTTTTGAAGGCTATACTCTTCCACACGGAACCCAGCCTTTCTCACGCGGCATCGCGGACATCTGGCACAGTTCCAGGGAGCAGCAATGTCTCAACATGTATTTAGTGTAGCACACAAGACCTAACAGCTCTTTGTTCAAACAACAGTTTGATGGCATCTTCTCTGCCAAGGCAAGCTCTATTGTGAAGGAGGTGAAACAGTGAAAAGCAGACCCCAGCTGTGTAATGCTGAAACCTCCATGTGCAAACACATCTACAAATCATGAACAGACAAAGTCGCCCCAGCCAACTTCCTCTACCCCCATCCTGCTAACCCCTCACCTTGGCACAGCAGTGTCACCAAATGTCTACCAAGTTGCTTTTTATATGTCATTTGTTCAAGTTTATCACTATTTCAATGAAGATCGAAAGTTTGCTTGTTCAAATATGCTGTAAAACTCAACAACTGGACATGTTCACTGTCTTCTTTCTTTGGCTTTCTCCTTACTTCAACAGTCTGATGGCATCTTCTCTGCCTAGACGTCGAAAAGTAGACCTCACCTATGTACAGTTAAACCTCCATGTACAAACACATCTACAAACCATGAACAGGCGTTCCATCATGATGAGCTCCCATTAATAACATGATTAATATTTATCTTTATACTATTACATATTAGCCGTTGAATTTTTAAAAAATGCAATGCAATGATTTTTCACACAGTTTCTTCCACAGTTGGACAACCTTGGTGTTAATGGATTAAACATGAGAGCCCATAACGTCATTTGTTTCTGGAAGCTTGGATGATACAGAAAGTCATGGAGGCATGACCCAATGTGATTGATTGTTCTCTGGGCTCCTGTGACCTTGTATCTGGTTGACCTTGCCTTGTCCAGGACTCGGCCCACTTCCTGATCATCACTTTGACCAATAAAACACACCTTGACATGGTCCGTGTCCATATCGCAGATTAGCACATGAGGTGTGATGATAGATGGATGAAGTTAGCTTTTAACTGGACTTATGACATGCTTAACAAATCTGGAGACTGAAGGGTTGGTACATGTCAGTGAAATACATTTGTAGTGGGATAAATTAGAGAGCTTCAATTGCTGAATTCCTACTGATGATGATGATCACCTAGATGTCTCCAGTTTCAATACTACCATCAAGAACAATTATTCTGATGTATCAGAACTTTTGGAGAATACTGATCCAGATTTAAAATATGAAAATATGCTCTTATATGTTCAAGAACCAGTAAGTGTTGATCTGAAGTAATACTAATTTAAAATGTTTGCAAGCCCAATCCCTCAACATTCCCCCCATTGGTGTTGGAGAAGGAGCCTGGACAGAATGGGTGGAATATGCTTGATTTTCCCCTCTCTCTGGTCAGCTGAGTTTCTATGGGACAGGTATGGACACCAGGGGGTACTTGTGCTGCAACTGTTTGTTCTGGCTTGTCCAGCTCCACCCCATAGAGAGTGGTATAAGGGTGTACACAGGAGGAAGCTGCGGTTGCACCTCCTTTCGTTTTTGACCTGGTGACACTAGATGGGCTAAAGACTCCATTCTATTGGAAATTACCCAGCAAAAAATCACCACACCTGATGGGTGGGCATCCAAGGCCACCCCCTTTTATTTCCTCTTTTGATATGTATGAATACAGATACATATGCAGCATCTAAGACACCGTATCTCCAACTCAACCTACTAACCTCATAATACTCTCTATATTGGCCAATACTGCATATTTTAAAGTGCACAGCTACCCCTGAGGAAGCCCAATGAGGGTGAAACGCATCGGGTCCTAAGAGACTGCAAGCGTATAACAATCAATCTTATCCTCTCTTTTTTGCGTCGGCTACCAGCCGTCACGTTAACTCTGGATAACAACCTGAATTTATGCATTATGTGATGAATGTCTAGTTAAGGTACCATTGTCAGGTGTTTGGACTGATAAGATGGCGAGGATAAACGTGAACTATATAATGGCTCGGCTAAAATATTAATTTCCTAGGAATACTATTCGTCATCATAGCAACCGTTCTTAAGATTTTTCACACGTGTCGTTTCATTTGAAGTTGTGTTCAAATCTATCTCTTGGGTTAAGTTGTATGGTAACTAAACATAGTGTTCTCAGAGTACATTAATTAAAATGAAAAGATACGTGGAATACTTAGGTTATATTAATAGATTAACTTTTTGCTTTAGAATATGAGAAGCGACACAAACGCAGACAATTTCTCTATATAAGATACACACTAGGAAAAATTTTCGTAAAATTGGATCAATGAAGACAATGACTAGTTTAATAAGGTGATGAGACACGTGTTTTAATCTTATTTTTTCACAGTCTCACTGATTGTGAGTGTCTTTACCAAGTAATATATTCGGTCCTAACGGTTTACGTCACTTAATTAGACGAATATAAAACCTAATTTGTATCGTCTGCTCCAGCTTTGCCACGGCACATTCGCTGGACTAAAAATGCTTCCTTTGATTTCAGTGCACACTGTGAGCTTCTCCCTATGGCCCTGAGTTATGAAAGCTCTCCAAAGCTAGAGAAGCTAGATGGAAGAACCTTGGTGATCATGCAAATCAATGAACTACAATGTCTCAATGGTCACTGCTTGGTACTCTCACATTGTTAGGACGGTGATCAGACCTCATCATCACTTTATAATGGTCTATGGAAACCACCACTTTATTAGTAGCCTGGTGGCCTATTTTGCCATGATTGCCACTTTACAAAGGTGGTGTATGAGGACACAATGGAAGTAAATGGGACTCTGCTTCCAAATATGTTGACCAGTTAAGTGAAGAACAAAAAACTGCAATCAGAATCTCTGCATCTTACTTTTTATAGTGAAACAAACTGAACTACACTAAAATCAGCAAAAATAGATAAATGCACAAAGAGAAAAAAAAAGAAAGATTAAATCCATATCAACCTAAAGTACTTCCTCATGCAGCTCATTGTGTGAAACCAACAGTATTCCCTACAGAGAAATTTCATGGACTTTGAGAACAGTTGTTTCCCAGCAAAATCTAATTTCACGGCAAAATAACTTTTGATTTAAGCAATTTGCTCATTACTGCTGCTGGTCCAAAAAGAAAACTTAAAAACACCTGAACTATCAAATTTATTTCTTACGGGTTGGAGGGCCTTACATTGAAATTATATCTTTAATATATATAGACATTTTGTGGACATTTCAGTGCATGTAAACCATAACCGTCAACTTTTCATATTTTCTTGCTTTGTATGTTTTTGCAAATGTATTTTTCTTTTAAAGGATAATCAAGGTCGGCACTTTTTATGGGTCTCAGTTGTTGTTCCAGTTGTTGTGCCATTTTTCAGAAAGTGAGACTCTCTTGGTGTGTGTTCTTACCTGCACACTCAGGAGCCGCTGACCTGCTGAACCTCTCTGATCCCACAAATACATTACACAGCAGGACATTGGACAAGCTGTACAAATATCTCATCTCTTCGGGAACTCCTCCTGCTTCTTGTCACTTCTGACATGCCACTAATTGACAAGATCTGGCAGGAAAATTGCCAAATGGAAAATTACATGGTAAAAAAAAAATAAATTCTGGAATGCTTAAGTTTTGAAATGTTGTATAGAGTGTAGAAAGGTTACTCCCGATGAGTTTTATTGCTGTATTTGTATGTGTGGGGAGGTTCACCTAGTCCCCTACAGTACAAAGAACAGCTCCCAACACCCCTCAAAGTCTTCACCTATATTTTGCAATTTATCCTGAGTGCAGAAGTTGCCCCTTAATGGTATCCATTTAGCACATCTTCCGGATCTGCAAAGTATTGGGCCCACTTTCTCATTAGGTTGGTTAATTGCTTTCTCTAATTTTACCAATATATCTCTTACATATCCTTTTCCCCTTGGGGTTCTTTTATATAGAAACACTTCTACATATTAGTGTTGCTTCTTCTGGTTCAGGAGATGATCAGCTGAACAAAGGCAAATGTTTGTCCAAAACCAAAGCTGATCTGAAGTTTTCCTTACTTAGAAAGATAGCCAATATTTTGGTAGAGAGGCAACTGCTGAAGGCATTCTTGCTAACAGGCTGTAAAACACACAATAAAGCAGTGATAGTGTTCATTAACTGGTGGTTATCAGTTGGTAGGAATGACTTTGGTATTGCTAATCAATAAAAACCTTTTTACAATAAGAAGCGCTCCTAACAGACCTAACAGTCCTGTATTGTAAGGAGGATGCTGAAGGCCCATCTACCATCCGGAATGTTGGAGAGAAGATTAGAGCACCGGCTGGTTGTGTTGGGGGTAATCTCAGCCCCAGTAGATTACCAACCAATTTGACAATTCCCACAGCCACATTTTTTGGCAATGGATTTAAACCCCAATAGCTGCATGTTGTGTGCCAAAAGCAAGCCAACCTTGCTCAAAGAATGGGAATTTTCGTTTCCATCAGAACCAAACCAGATATCAGATATTTGGGTCAATGTGTTTATGGTTCAAATCTGAACAGCACCACTACTACATACTACTACTACTACATTATTTCATTATTATGGATTATAGTCATGAATCAGCGTTCTCCGTTGGTGCCATATCCTCAGATTATCTCTAGATTGGATTTAATGGGCCTACAGGTGCTCTCCAAGGCTGGAGAGGATACACTTTCATCAGTAAACGTGGGTGATCCAGCAAACCTGGATTTATTGGAAGTCATTTACTAGCAAATGTTTTCATTTCTGGATTAGATCCATTCAAGGTTTGCTGGATCACCCAGCTTCACTGATGAACGTGCATCCTCTCCAGCCTTGGAGACCTTCAATCAATCAGGCCCCATGATGCCGATGAAAAAGATTTCTCATCCACTCAGTAAACATTCTGTAGAAAATTCCAAAAAAAATGTCTGGTTATTTTGTCTGATAGAAATCTTAACTATCTGCCTGTGTTTTTTATCTCCTTCTATCTATGTATATAGCATTGAAAAGCCCCTATTGCTTATGTATATTTTTATGGTACTTGAAATACCTACATTTGTTACAAGCAACTAACAACAATAAAACTCTAATCAATATTTTTTTTAGATATCTACAATAAATGAAGGACCCATGAAAAGACTCTCAAGAGCCAATTTAATTCATGTACAAGTTCTAAATCTTTCAGAACACCAACATATATAAAAACATTAGAGTTAGGATGGATGACGGGGGTCTGGTATAGGTTTTATATTTTTTTTAATATCATGAAATAAATCAGTTTTATTTTATTCTTATATGTGTCACGGTTATTTTTTATCTTAATGTAGATATGGCTAAGCCATTGTTGGCATGTTGGTCAGCCACCAACATTGGTCAATTTTTGAGGTTCCAAATATATTCAAATTTACTAAATCATCAAAAAAAATGTCAATTTTGTAACTCCTACTGTTACTACTTGTTAAGAATTTACAAAAAAATACAAAAACATCAAAAAGTGTCACTGTGCTCTGCGGGTTCCCATGGCCGGTACACATTATGGCACAAATATCTGGACATTGTCTGAACTTCTCTATAATAGTGATGTTTCTGTAACAAAAATTAGGAAAAATGACTCACTTCCACATGCTCTTCTACCTTCCACATCAACCCGTACATTGCAGTTCTTGTTATGGCTGACTCCTAATTTACCAGCCCCTCTCTAAACATCATCAGGGCTTATTCACGCCAAGCTCCAAGTGACAGCATTACAGCTCACCCCTATGATGTACGACCTACGTCCTTTCCCGGTGACTACGTCCCTCATAATTATCATGGCAGGAATGTTAGAGATCCTCCTTAATCGCGCAGCTGAAATCTAATCGCCTTAATTGGCAGATTCGCGCTCCCTATTGTGAAGGCTGGAATCCGGCTGGCAGTGAGGCGGGTGTACGCGCATACTCGAGCCCGGCCCGCGGTGATCCGTGATCGCTGGCCGCACGTACGTTCGCGCTTCCAGCGATCGCGGATTTCAATGATGAATCAGGGGCATTGTCCCCAATTTATCATGTCTAGCAATAGCTCTTTCTTTAAATAAGCACCTCTTGTCCATGTATTTATATATATTGTTGCTTATAGGGCTTAAGTATTGAGAGTCCTCAAAAATACAGAAAAATCATGCTAGGGCTTATTTTCAGGGTAGGTCTTATTTTGGCAAAACAGGGTATTATTATTACTTTTATTATTGTTATTATTATTATTATTATTATTATTAATAATAATAATAATAAACAAGATTTATATAGTGCCAACATATTATGCAGCGCTGTACAATAAATAATGCTTGAAAATGACAGTCAGATACAGACAGTGACAGCGGAGGAGAAGAGGACCCTGCCCCAAAGAGATTAAGAACTAAAAGGTGGGGGAAATGTCAGGGGGATATGGAATGGTGGATGAGGGTTTAAGAGACAGAAGAGGATGGGTAGGTGAGGTTGAAGCGTTGGGTTTTGATGGCTCCTAAGCAGAAAGTAGGAGCAAGCTGAATAGGAATAGGAAGACCATTGCAGAGAGTCGGGGCAGCTCTGGAAAACTCTTAGAGCCATACAAGAGACAAGTATATGAGTGAGGAAGTCATTAGTAGGTGGGTATGCTGCATGATGGGCTCTTCAAGATGGGCTTCATGATGGGGACAACCAAGGTCAATGCTTGCATAATATATATATTTTATTATAATGTTAAAAAGCATGTAGTCATTGGAATGCCATTCCATAGGATGACAATGTGGGTGAACAGATGAAAAATTAGAGACGGTGTTGTCACCTTTCAAAAGGAAGTGACCTTCAAAGTTGGGCCACCAGGTCTTGTCTTAATAAAATCTGCAGATATGAGGACATTGACAATTATTTTAATTGACACCAGCTTGCCAATTGCCAGGTAAGAATGCTTTATTGCCAAGAAACAATGGTGCTGATGTATTAAAGCTCTCTAGGACTGGTGAAGATAGACTATCATGGGAGAACTTGAGTGTTCCAGCAAACTTGGAATATTTTTAATTTGGTATTGGATGTCAAATGTTTTCAAACGTGCACCAGATCCATATCAGGTTTGCTGGATCATCCATGTTCTCCATAGATAGTCTATCTTCCCCAGTCTTGGAGAGCTTTAACAAACTAGGCCCATAGTTTTCATAGTTTAAATTTTTATCTAAAATTTCACTTAATGGCTGAACTCTGATTAAAAGTAAAAATGTACCCTTGCCCCCCCCCCCTACTCTTTTTTACCTAGGTTATCCATAAAGAACACTTTTACTTGGTGTTCAGCTTTGGGTCAGTGTCAAACTTAACCCAATCATCAGTCATTCATCCAGAAGAAAATAAAAGCAAAATTTTCAATGGTCGAATATTGGATTTGGCATCTGTGAAGAGAAAGTACATTGTGCCTGCCATTGTCTGCCAGCTGGATTATCTGAGCCGCACTCTATACCAATGGTTAGGTTGATTTGATAGCTAAATATTACTGTGTAATAATAATATTATTAATATTAATAATAATTTGTGCAAACTGTTGGCAAACTGAAAAAAGGAAAACTCAACCGACACTACTGATCACCTCCTCTCCAAGGCGCTCCATCAATTGGTTGCAATTCTAATGTTTTTATGGTACAAAGCAGGAATTAGGCTCATTTCAGACATGTAGTTGACTTCAGCAGTCTCCTGCAACCTCCTCCACTCTCCCATTAAGCTGAATAAGAAATGTTGGGAATCCCTTTGTGCAGGTAGTTGCTGTGGATTGCAGCCATGGTTGCTGGCCACCCTTGGGCAACCAGACACTTTTATAGACCTAAATGCAAATGCCTTCAAGGCATATCAGTGGTTGAAATTGGTTGCAGTTGCTTTTTTTATGCATGAACTACCTGAAAATTTTAAACTGTAGCAAATCTCAACCACATCCAACCATATGACACAGAGTTTGAACTGTAGCTGACACAACAATGGAAAGGTTAAACCACACAGAACAGATGGGAATGGCTAACAGCAGCGGTCAGCATGCGCAGGTATGCAGAGTACCTAACAGACCTGCATTGTACGGAGGATGGCCAAGGTCCATTTACTATCCGGAATGTTGGAGAGAAGAGTAGAGCACCGACTGTAATAAACCATTGCAGTGTAATTTTCAGAGGAACTTATACAGTATGCAGTACATTTGAAAAAGGCCTTTTGATATAGATTATTATTATTATTATTAATAAACAGGATTTATATAGCGCCAACATATTACGCAGCGCTGTACATTGATTAGGGGTTGCAAATGACAGACTAATACAGACAGTGATACAGGAGGAGAAGACCCTGACCCGAAGAGCTTACAATCTAGTAGATAACTGAACATTTCACTCTCCAATGAGGCTTTTTGAAAGTCCAGTAGGGCCAATCTCATTGGATGGTGAAATGTGATGAAATGTCAAATCCCCAAAAGTTCATCATCCTAACCACAGGTAATTTGGAGCAGGAGGTAGGTGCCTTTTTGATCCAATAAGCAATATAGCAGCTGTCTCCTATAATCTGCTCCAATGCCGCACTTTAAAAAGTTTGGGTTCACTTTGAAGCAATTTGGATGCAAACCCAAAATGTTTTCTAGCATTGAAGACAAAACTGCTTATTGCTGTCCCCATTCCCTCGCCACCATCTCGCACGCTCAGCTCGGCTTTCTGCCAGAAACCTGGAGATATCAGGCAGAATTATTGCAGAAGAGACATTGTCTGTCCCATTCTGCAGTATTAATTGGCCTGATCATGGATTCCTAAAAGTGGAACTTTATTAAGAAAGGCTTTTATTTGGAATGGATCAGCATTCCTTTCCATGTCCTAAAGTTCATTGGAAGTCCCCGT
Source organism: Pyxicephalus adspersus (assembly GCF_032062135.1). Lineage (NCBI taxonomy): Eukaryota > Metazoa > Chordata > Amphibia > Anura > Pyxicephalidae > Pyxicephalus > Pyxicephalus adspersus. Next base: position 4,481,237 of record NC_092871.1, on the reverse strand, counting down.
GTTTTAGCGCACCGCGAGTCAAATGTTTTTCATATAATTTACTTTTCCCTGAGCAAAATATTTCAGCTTTAAATTGAACACAGCAGACCTAAGATGCTGACTCAGAACACTTCTCATATTCTCAAATAGCTTTAGGTGTGATATAACACTACTGTCCAAGGTGGAACACAATTTTTCCCCCGTGGATAGGCAAAATGGCAGAAGGCCAGGGCCGAGCAGTCACCACTGTGAAAGCCGTCGTGTGCATGGTGTTGCGGTAGAAAAAAAAAACAATACTGCCCGGATACTAAGGCAGTTGGTATAAAAAGCGAAAATTAGTTGACCCTTAGAAATTAGGTAATTGCTCAAGTTGCCTTAAAATTGAGGTCTAACAATCACAAATTCTTTCTAAGCAAGTTCCCAGTTTGACATTTAAATCAGATATTTAGCTGTAGGTCTGCAGTTCAATTTTTATTCCCCCTCTGAAAGTCTTAGATTCATTTCAAGATTTTACCCTGGAGACATTAATGCTCAGAAATGTTTCATGAATGCTAAAGTTTCTTTTTGGGAAAGTTTCTAGGGGAACATAAACCAGGAATTCTGCTCCAAATTTCACACTTATCACTCTTCCCCAAGACAGGACGCAGATCTGTCTACAGCCTGTCCCTCTTTGATTGCCCCTTCAAGGGGCGTCTTGTTTAGAATTATAACATGTAGTGACTGCTATGAAATGTCTTGTTCCATTTGAAGTGCCATGGGCGGGTTAAGGAGATTGACCCTACAAAACCTTTGGGCGTTTTGACAGGCAAGAAACCAAATGTGGCCTTTTTTTCTTCCAACTCGGAGAGCTCAGTCAAGTAGGACTAAGGGCTCAGACTTATAAAAACATCTAAAATGGCTTCAGACTGGATAAACAAGGATCATATTATTGGGGTCATGAGGTCTAAAGCTGTAAATAACTGAAACATTTATTGGGTGTAACTTTCTTTCTAATTGCCATCTCTATGGTCTAATTCCCAGCTACTAACCTTATCATTGCTCAATTATCAACTCAGAAATGTAATCGTCTTCTACCCAATATATTTTTATCTCATCGTCAGCCACACACATTCACGTTCCCCCATCACCCCCACCGGGATCAGGTTACCTGTTTTTGCCTTTCAAAGTTTTTGTTTTTCATTGAATTTCTTAAAATACTTTTCCTGCTGTCCTTTTATTTATCACTTTCTTATCTTTAAGATCATAATAAAATTGAATCCTTTAGAAAATATTAATCTGAGAATGTTTAAAAACTCAACACAATCCAAAGGTAGCAAAGATGTGATAATAATGAACACATGTCAGTGTTTACAAATTCATACGGGGATCTAAGGCCAAATTTTACAAAATTCAGTCCCTGCAGTTTGAGTGAACACATAAAAAAAATCACATAGCAATTTGTCCAGCAGAACATTTCTTCTGGATGAACTAACTGGCATTCGTTCATTAATTTTGGAGATTGCGGGCTGTTGTGCAAATTGGGCAAAATGAAATGTTCTTAGGGAAATGTCTTTTCTAAATGAAAATATGTGGAAGGGAAAGAGAAAGAAGTGTAACTAACTTATTTATATAATAAAAAGTAACATATAATAAAAAAGAAAAGCTGAATTCTAACAGAGACCTACTATGCTAGTTCACACTTTAAACATACACATAGTTTCTGTAATGGGTAATCATATAAAGTGTAATCACATGCACAAAATAATCATTTATCTCTTTCCCGACGTGTTTCGCCTAAAGAGGCTTCCTCAGGGTATAGGGAACATACATATGTGGTGTTCGATAATGTGGTTTATACCAAGATTTTAAAGGAGCTGAACATATGTGGAGAACGTCCAAACATCCAAAACAGATGAAGGTTTGTGGAAACAGGCTTAAGAAGTGGGGACCATAAGTAACCAATTTTATGAAGTTATTGTATAAAGTATAGGGTGTAGGGACGCAATGCTTGCAGCCAGTTAAGACAAAGCTCTTTTTTCTAAATAAATGTTTTTGATTATTTTTTCTTAGGATTGAATGTTCTTAATATAAAAATCAACCTAAACCTAAAACAATTGCTAGGGTATCATGCTCAATATTTTGCCAATGCCGGTGGCTTATAACAGCAATTGTTTTTTTGAGTGGCTCCATTGTCATTGGTGGTATGAAAATATTTATTGATTGGTTTCAATAGGTACAGAATTAAGTTGTTGGTTAAGTTGTTGGCTAAAGGACCCAAAAAAAGGTTTATCTTTAATTAAAACATAAAAAAATGGTCTCTTGTAATGATGGTTTCCATGAATTTCCTATTACATGAAGTTTGCCTCCAGTTTGTGCATTGCCCGGCTTCCCCGTGGAATCATTGGGATGGCCTGAATGGGTCACATTGTAAGTAATTAAATAAAGTATATCAAGTGAATAACTCAAAGTGGTGAATAACACAAGGATTAATTGCCTCTGTTTGTTCTTTTAAGTGCCTAGTATGCAGTACCTGACCAGGTCCCGAGTGCTGCCCATATGGAGACAAGGCAAGGTGGCATATAGGGGCATGGTATAGTGTTGTTTCATTCTCCAGAATGAAAATAATTACTGCCATAGCTGTTCTGATTGCTATCAGTGCATTATTTCCCATCATTTCCTAAAGTAACATATAGCTACTGCTTAGTAGTTGTGGCATGCTACAGATTACTTTCATACATAGGTGAAGCTCATACCCCTGAACATCAACAATTTTGTACTGGCACTTTGGCATCTTTAACATAAATAAACATGCGCTCCATTGCTCTACATAAGTTGAACTATACATAAGTGACAGAGCTTCCCCTCCCCTTTTTCTCTACCATGGATTCTTCTTCACCATCCTGAGGGTAGATCTTTCTGCTCCCTCCATCTTGTTCACTCCATGAGGATTCTTCACCATCCAGGGTTTCAAATGCAATTTGCTTGAGGTCATTAGTGATTTGTAAAATGCTTACTATTCTTGTCCATGTGCACATCTCTCACATCACTGTCTTCTCCTAGGATCACCTTGGACATTTTAATATTATTAATATTATTATATTTATTAATATTATTAGCCAGTATTTATATAGCACCAACATATTACGCAGCGCTTTGCAAAGTTCATTATCTTGCTCTTGAACCTTTTCTTTTGACGGTAACAAAAATAACTCGGGACTTATACCGGAATTTATGGTAATTGTGACATGAGCTTCATAAACTGAAATTTCTAACCTTATTGATGGCTTCCTGATCTAATTCAGTGGATGAGGTTGATGTGCTTGTTGTCTTAGTAGCTGTTCTTTTGCCTATTATCAGGGCAATGTCACAAAATGTTTACAAGGTGAACCTAGCACTTGGAATGGTTTGTGGGCTTTATCTGTGCTCTACTGGGCCTACTTGTTTGAAGAAAGTGTAGACATGGCAATCTATAAATGAAACTGGTCTTCCCAAACCACTGGGAACTACTTCTCCTTTGAGCCTCCAATTCCCTTTATCATCTTTCCCCCACCTACAAAGACCTGGCAAGAAGAAGTATTATGAATGCTGCATCCAGACCCACCGCTCCTCTTCTGCTGCCTCTCTTTGTAGTTCTCTTCAATGGCTTCCATTTCACTTGAAAATCTAATTTAAGATCCTGTGCTTTGCTTTCAAATCCCTCCACAGTTCTTGTCCCTGTTACATTTCTGACCTGATAGATAAATACTCCCCTAGCCGCTCTCTTTTCTCCTCCAATGACCTACTAATGACTCCCTCACTCATAACCTCATCACACGCACGGCTCCAAGACATTTCTGCAGCTGCCCCGACTCTCTGGAATGGTCCACATCCTGTTCGGCTTGCTCCTACTTTCTGCTCGTTTAAAGATACTTTAAAACCCAACGCTTCAGTCTCACTTACCTGTCTTCTTCTGTCTCATAAACCCTCACTACTTACCCACCACTTCCTATCTACCTTCCTATTATGTGATACTTCCCCCACTTCTTAAATTGTAAGCTCTTCTGAACAGGGTCCTCTCCTCCGCCTGTGTTACTGCTATTTGCTAACACTATTTACTGTACAGAGCTTCATAATATAAAACGCTATATACAAAAACAGTTTATCAATAATAATAACAATAATAATAATAATGAAGTTAACTGCATGCAACAGTCTCCTTCCAGATACCTTCATTCATCACTAACCAAGGAATCTTTAGAATATTCTAGAAACATTTAACTCGAGCAACGCCATCAAGGATCTTTGCTGCTCCTTGTTATGGAGTCACATGACTATCATGGAGGACAATACCTCTACTGAGATGAAAAGACTGCTAAATCTGGATTCCTTCCCAAAGTTCTACTGTAACTGCGATCCTGGTGTTGTTCTTCTTCTGGCTCCTAAAATAAATGGCAGCTTTTGCAATAAACACCCATACACACTGTATGCTTTAGTACCCTTTAATTTAGAAAGGTCAGATAAGGCCGGAAATTTAACACTGATAATATCTGTAATAATAATTTTCTCAGCCTCGTCCCAAGGAATAGATATTCTAGGCCAAGAATGTTCACATAGGTCAGCCTGTGTTTGGTATATTCTCTGTAACCTTGGAACTGTACGTGTCGTATCTTTCCTTTCACAATGATATGTGTTTACCTTAAACTATCAGACATTTCATACTTCCTGCACTCTATCTTTCATCTTCCTTTCCAGAGATAACACGAGCTGCTAGTAAAAGCAAAAGGAAATTAAAACATTCAATTATTTCTTTTTTAATTTTTAAACCAGATTAAGAAGATTTAAGTGTCTGCTTATAAAGAGATTGGAAACTGATTCAGGGTCTCCATTTCTGTTTTGCTGAATGTCAAAAGGGCTTGGAAAGTCAATGTTGAAGTTTTTTAACAACAATTAATCACTAAGTAAAATGACTAGAAAATATATAGCTGCAATACATTTATTTTTGTTCTTGTTTTGAATGATTAAATGGTGCCTTGCTAGGGTTCCAGGTTTAAGTCTTAGCCAGGACGGTATCTGTATTGGGTTTGTATATTCTCCCATTATTGGGTGGATTCTGGTTTCCCCCCATATTCTAAGAACAGACTGGCAACTTAAATCAGAGTCCCACAAAAATAATTTGGTATTAGGCAGGATTTTTTTTTACAGAAGAGACTGTCAATGTCCCTTTTACAATAAAGCACACTTACCTGCCTGTTCACCATATGTTTAAATAAAAAGCAATGTCGGAATACGCCAGGCATCCCCCAGGGTTGCAGGGAATGAAGTAATTTCTTCTTACATGTGCAGGAGTTAAGTCATCTCAGCCTGGCCAGATGGTCGAAGTTTGGGAACCCAGAAAAGGATGACGACTCCCATGGTGGAACAGGGACAGTTGAGTGTATTTAAAAAATTAAGATCAGGCAGGCAATTTTATTATAATGCAGAAGAGACATTGCCTGTCTCTTCCTCAATCAAAGACCTGCCTAGTCACAAGTAAGGGTTTAGTTTCACTTAATTCCCCACTCATAACCTCTTCACAAGCACGTCTCCAAGACTTTTCTAGATACCCCCTCCACGTACGCACACACACACTCTCTCTCTGGAACTCTCTTTCTCGTCTTGTTCTGCTTGCTCCTAATTTCTGCACATTTAAAAGTATTCTTAAAACCCATATTTCCTAAATCACCTCCGAAACCCTCACCTACCATTCCATTACCCCCCACTTATTGTGTAATACTTCACCCACCTCTTTCAAACAGGGTCCTCTCCTCCTCCTGTGTCATTGTTTATATCTGGCTGTCATTTGCAACCCCTATTTAATATACAGCACCTAGTAATATGTTGGCACTATAAAAATACAGCATAATAATATTAATAATAAGACTTGGCCTTGGACATTTTTTTAGGGGTATCAGTCTATGGCTATGATTGGGCCATTAAATTGCAAGCGCCTCCAAAAGACAGATCCTTACATCATTATATACTTTGTAGAATACTGCATACTATCTATACAAATATCTGATAATAATAATATTTGACATGCAGAATATTATAGTAATTCACCCCTTACATATAAAGAATGCATATACACAAAAAGCAAGCACAAGATATATACAGTTCCAAATCTGTAAATCATAAGTGTGAGGAGCAGAAGAATTCTCAAGATGTGGTAATTGACACAAGAGCCATACAATCTGTTTGTGCAGTGGGGTCTCGTTGTAGGTTGTGCTTTTTTGACCTCTTTGTTTGGACAAGGAGAAGCTGACATAGTCCGTGAGCTAGTACAAGTTTAAGCAGGCAATTGATTGTGGCTATACTCCATTCCTCTACTCCCCAGGTGAAGAACCCTGCTTCTGGGAAAATGGGTAGAGGCGAATATTTATATCTCAGAGAATTACATGTGACATTCTTCTTGAGTTAGTGCCATTGATGGGTTTGTAGCTGGCTCCGATTCTGCTACAGGATAACAGTGTAAGTTAAGTGTTCTATACACATCCCAATCTACGTCAGCCCTGGCTTCATCTTATGAAATCTAAGCTTTGCCTTCTTTATCAGGAAGAATAATGATGGCTTACACTGATCTAATAAACATTTCAGCATCGGTTCAATGGTATGGTGACTCAACAACCCTGCAAAACAAACTGATACATTAAACAGAATATTTTTTGTATATGAAGCTTACCAGTGCAATACAGAAGAGTAACCACTGAGTCAGTTTCCTCATTGTGCACATTTCATCATCCTGACAATGAAGGTGATAATTCATTTTAAAGTAGACATAATAATAAAGTTTAAGAGAAAAGTTTCACCTGTGAAAGAGAAATTTTGGACAGCAGTCTGAAACAGCAATTTTCACTCTCTGTAAGAGATAAGATGTCGATATTGCTCTTTATTTTCGAGTTTGGTAAATATCTCTATCACCAATAAAAGTTTGTAAGCAAGAATAGATATTCAAAAGTATGGTTAATTTTGGGTGCCCCACCATGTGCACTGTTTTCTTCTGCTGGCCCCTACATCTTAACTGTTTCCTGTTATCACCCTGGTAGGGGCAAAAAAAAAGGACTTGGAGGAAAACAAGAAATCTGGCATACCCAGAAGTGTTCCAAAGTAAAACAATCTCTAGTTTCTAATCTAAAGTTTTTCTTGTACTTACAGTTGTCCCCAGCTGCCCTTTGTATGATTGGATGAACTCTGTCATCCTTGTTTAGGTTCATTCAACCAATCACACACTAGAGCAGTCAGGGATAGCTGTATCTGGCTGTCTTTCCCTGCTCTGGCTAAATGAATGACAGAGGTTTCACCCAGGCGGATGAAGCTCCAGTCAGTGTGGAGAAGAGCAGTGGCGCAGAACTTAGAGAGGCTTGGAGTAGGAATGGTCATGGGACAAGAAAGTTGAACCCAGCAAAGGCAATGCTGGGCGTAACAGGAGTCTGATTTTTGCCAAAAATGGAAAGTACTGTATGCTTTTTGTCCCCTTTCTTCCTCGATAAGTCAAGTTCCAGAGGGTTTTTTTACAGATAGAAGTACACACACTTTTTTCCCATTTCCAGCAGGGTCCCAACATAGTAGAGTGTCTGTTTTCAGTACTAATCGGGACCCCATGACTTTTTTTTTAAGGCATTTTCAAATACCCATTTCAATCACTATTTTTATCATTTTCAGTTCCTATTCAACTTTATTGAGTCTAGGGTCTAAAAGAGTGAAAATGCCTCTGGAGTGAATCCAAGGACTTGATCCCACTGCAGAACTGAACCTGCCCTTGATAAATTGGGCCCACTGACCTCATATTATGTACATACTTTCAAAAAGTATATTTATTTCCTATTCCTTCTCCCTTTTCTTTTAGGGTGAAACCTCTAAGCTATTGAGAGAAGTAAACAGTGACATCATATCCATTCCAACTAAAAATCAGATCCTTGGGGGCTGAATAGGACAGACAGAAATTTTTGCATGACACATGACCCATTATTTGCAGTGTGGTTTTATTTTCACCTCTGCTGTTGAGTTTTGTTTTTGGCTGAGAACTTGGGTGACACGAAGATGTTCTGGTGACCTCCTGTCCCACATCTGTCCCTTCTGGTGACTTTGTTTTATCGTCTTGGGAAGCGTCCCATTGTCAGGACAAACACTTGGAGGATCTCCGGTTCTGCTATAGCTAGAGGGTCAGACATTCCTTGAAATTAAATGCTCTGTTACCCTGCTAGCAATTTGGGAACGTTGCTGTTAATTGTGACATCTCAGGCATCGAGGGTCAGTGACTCTTTTAAAGTTAATTGTCTTTTTTTCTTAAAAGTTTACAACTTGGTCATCTAAAAGGGGGCAAGCTGTTCTTTATGTGGTGGTAATGGTGAGAATTTTTGTTCGGGGAAAAGTGAAATGAACTTTCTCTAGATTTCCAGCGCTATTGATGGATGAATCAAGAGGTGACTAAAAAGAAACACATATAAATTCCAAATCTGATGAACCCTTGGTTGTGCCATTCAAACAATGAGCTGATAACAAAGTAGGACATGCGTATTTGTATCAGAATTTTAAAGAAAGGGCCTTTTTGGAGAATTTATGTTTAGGAGCCCAATCACTTCTATACAGTCAATGGCAGTGAGTTATATCGATGGATAATGTGTTGGGTTTGCACCAAAATTGCAAATGCTCTACAATGAACCCACACACCAACCATTAATTTATACACCATGCACCATACTCGGGGGCAGGATTTAAGGGTGTAACAATGAGCAAATGCAAAAAGAGAAAGGCATAACACCCCAATTGTCTCCTACACATTTAAACACAAAGTAATGTAATTTTCCCAGGGTCCTGCGCATTCTTTTTATTAGCATGAAATTGGACTGCAACTCGATCTGGGTAGAATTTGGACTATGTGGCCACATTACCAGGTTTTAAATGTGTAAATTCCTTCCCAGAAGTCATCAAAGATCAGACAGCCAACATACGCTCACCGCTTATCAGCACCTTCATAAAACATATAATAAATTGCTTATATTCTGTGATTGGCTTTCACTTATCAGTGCTGAAAGAGCAAATTGTGATGTCATAGAAGGTGGCCATTCCTGGCCAATAGGTGAGATTCCATTCAGCCATGGAAATCCCTGCCGGGTCACGGCTCTCTGCCTTTTGATGGAGACTAATTGGAGAGCCGAGAAAGGAGAGTAACAGGGCCTCTTGATTCCAAGTGTGAAATGTGCAGCCTGTTTATCCAAATGTTCACTTTAAAAGTTTTCAGCTAAATGATTCTCTTAAAGTCAATACCATTACTTTTTAACCACTTCACAATCACACACGTTATAATTCAGCTTGTATATTAAACGTGAACATGCTTTACTGCATTATATGTAGCAATGCTTTGTACTTCCTTCCTTCCTTCCTTGTTCCCTTACCCCCTTCATTACTTCATTCACCCCATTCCTTGCTGCATGCTCCTTCCTTTCTTCATTCACCCCTTCATTATTTGCTTCAAGTTCCTTCCTTCCTTAAAAAACTTTTACAACATTACTAACTTTAAATATAGAGCTGCAGTATGCAGTTCCTCTTTTCAGCCACTTGAGGCTTTTGGACTATGTTGAATCAGCATGCTATGTCAGCAAGTAAAATGATTGGCTTCTTGTACTTAGTCTGCATTCTGCTGTACAGGCATTACAGGAGACTCATACCATGTTGAATCCCAGGTACTTACCCTGCATACATTTAGAAATGATACAATGTAACAAGGGCTCAATGAATACAAATCCTCCATTCCTTCATTACAATGCTGTGACTTTTATATCTGCAGCTTCTGTATGACACCATTTCAGCTTTGTACATTGTAATCTCAATTCTCCATTGTCATTCATTTCTATAGAGAGTAAACTGAGATGTAATATTGTAAATCTGCAGAGATGAAAGTTCTATAAAGATCCATGCAGATTTTCTCACGCCCTCTATAAATCCTCCTGAACATGAATCAAGGTGGGGCAGCACCAGATGCCAGAGGCCCGGCTTTCCCATCTTACTCTGAACAATGGAAAAGTTCTGGCTAGTGAGGATTCTTCTTTGTATCAAAGTTAATTTGAGATGAAATTGAATTTTTTTTATATGATTTTTTGCTTGGTTTGAGTAACGTAACCAAAAATGAAAACTTCTGTCAGATCTTTATTGCTGGCCGTGCTCCCATTGGAAGATTGGCTTTTAATTCCTGGCTCATTGACTGATCCCACGTCCTGAGTGAGAACAGAAAAAGTCATCCATACTCTATCCTAGTATCATATCATACTAGTAAAAAAAAGATTTGTCAGGGCTTTCAAATCTTTAGGAAAGGATGGGCAGAAATAAAAATAGTTTGGTAGGTAAATAGCATCAATATATTTATATTTTATCAACTTTGTAAAATGGAAAATATTTCCATTCTTTACCTGCTTAGTTAACACAATTTTGGGGACAGATCAGTTTTCTTCCATTCTTTCCTTGCCATTAACTTCATTAATTTGAAGCCATTAATTAACTAGTTTCTGATCATGTGACCATGTGAAGAAGGTTGGGATCACTATGTAGGTAGAAAAGCCAACACAGTGTTCCTTTCTTCGTCCCTGTCATTCATTCAGCTAAAAAGTGTATATAATTATATACTGAATGGCTGAAAAAAGTCCCCAAGTCTGTGGGGGCAGTGTCATGATCTGGGGTGCCTGTGGGGGCAGTGTTATAATCTGGGATGCCTCTGGGGGCGGTGCTATGATCTGGGGTGCCTGTGGGGGCAGTGCTATGATCTGGGGTGCCTCTGGGGGCGATGTTATGATCTGGGGTGCCTGTGGGGGCAGTGTGGGGGCAGTGCTATGATCTGGGGTGCCTCTGGGGGCAATGTTATGATCTGGGGTGCCTCTGGGGGCGATGTTATGATCTGGGGTGCCTCTGGGGGTGATGGAATGATCCGGGGTGCCTCTGGGGGCAGTGTTATGATTTGGGGTGCTTGTAGGGACAGTCTGATAATCTGACGTGCCTGTAGGGGGAAGCTATGATCCAAGATGCCTGTGGGGGCAGTGTCATGATCTGGGGTGCCTGTGGGTAAAGTTTTATAATCTGGGATGCCTCTGGGGGCACTGGTATGATCTGGGGTGCCTCTGGGGGCAATGTTATGATTTGGGGTGCCTGTTGGGGCAGTGAGTTAATCTGGGGTGCCTGTGGGGGCAGTTTTATAATCTGGGGTGCATGTGGGGGACAGTGTAATGGTCTGTGGTGCCTGTAGGGGAAGAGTTACAATCTGGGTTGCCTCTAGTGGCAGTGTTATGCTCTGGGGTGCCTGGGGGGGCAGTATCATGATTTGGGGTTCCTGTAGGGGCATTGTTATGATCTGTGGTGTCTGGGGGTGTTGTGTTAGTGCTTAGGAATTAAATCAGTAAACTCCCTGAATATATAGAATGATCACATTTTTCTATCAATGTTGTTTTCTTCCTGATGGCACAGACACGTTCCAAGATGGCAATGCCAGGATTCATTGGGCTCAGATTGTAAAAGATTGGTTCAGGGAATATCACACATCAATGTCACCCGTGAGTTGGCCATCACAGATTTCAGACCTAAACCCCATTTTTGGGGGGGATGATCTGGAGAAGAATTTACACAGCTTGGACTCTGACATCATCAATATGAGATCTTGGGGAAATGAATCCAACTCTGGACAAAAATAAATGTTGTGACATTGTAAAAGAAAACCATATGCATGCTTTAATCAAAACTAAAGGCAATCCAGCATAATATTATTCCTAGCAAGGCAGAATGTATATGCTATATATATATATATATATATATATATATATATATATATATATATATAAATTAAACTGCAATATGAAATAAAGGGTGTCAAAAGAAATCTGTATTTGCCCTGAAAAAAATAATTTGGTTTGGTTAAAAAAAAGAATCCTAATACCTAAAGCCAAACTTACTCTTAGATTGTAAGCTCTTCGGGATAGAGTCCTCTCCTCCTTTGTGTGTCACAGTCTGACATTTGCAACCCCTATTTAATGTACAGCGCTGCATAATATGTTGGCGCTATAAATACTACATAATATGTTGGCGTAGAAATACTAATTATAATATAAAATTATAATAATAATATTAAGCACAGAACTGCAAATCCTGGTCTGGTAACCCCAGGCATTTGGTATGTTGGTAATGAAGGAGTTAATCCAGCCCAGAATGTTTGTTCAGTGAAGGTGACAACTTTCATAACTAATTGGATGTCTTCTGCACACCATGGCGGGAGCAGGCGGTGACGTTCTGAGCGTCTCGGATGTTTGTTCTGAGCGGTAGGAACAATTAGGGGCTTTTGTAGAACTAACAGATCAGATTTTTTACAATCTCACAAGTGTTACAGTTCAATGGGAAAGCAAATATGACAGCTGGAAGAAGTGATACTTAAGGACATTTTTCTTCTGCTACTTGTACAATGAAGACATGAATTACTCTCAAAAAGAGAAATGTTCTCAGTGAAATGATTGATAACATTCCTGGTCTGTTACACTCTCATATTCACATTTGAATTCATTTGAGAAGAGAAATAAAGAACATCAATCAGTTTCACGCTGAGGTGTAAATGTTCCAAAATTCAATGATTTGGCATGACAATAACATTGGAATTTATCTGAAGTGGATCTAAGCTCAAGTTTTTTACTTTACTTAAAATATTATATATAAAGTAAAAATGTAATTGATTTTTTTTTAAGTGCAACACACTTTTTGTTTTTTTTAGAAAAAAATGGGTGCAGCACTACCCACAGGGATCAAGACTGAATTGGAGCACCGAGCCTCCCGGGATACCTACGTCATGCACCCCAGGAGGCTCTTAGCTGGGCATTTTTTGCACAAAGAGGAAAGAAATGCCGATCTCATGCACACACAGAGATCACCTTTCTTTTTTTCTTTCTTTACAGTGGGCTACTTTACCCGATATTGCATATGCGCAGTGCAAGATTGGGTGACATAGCAGGAGAAGGGGAGAAACTAAGAAGGGGAAACTAAAGATGGCGGCGCCTGGCACTTCCTTTGTGCTGGAGCAAAAACAATTTCCAGTATGGCGCTGCACCAAATTGTGGAAAGGAAAACTTCACCAAGGGATATGAGGGATTAAAGGTAAGTGTAAGTGTGCATTTTTTTTTTACTTTAGTTCCGCTTTATTAAGAAAAATCAGAATTTAAATATTAAAATGTTGTAAATTTTCACACAACTGTGTCATACAAACGCTTGCATAAAAGCAAGAAAAACCATGCACATCACTTGCATTGGTGCTCAGGGTTGCCAATCTTTTGTAATGGAACCCCAAATGCACCCTGGCATCACATGGCAGTGTGTGGCTGTGCATTGTCTTGTGTTGTTCTGTACAGTTTTATTGGAATCATCTTAAATTAAATATTTTTAAAAAATCTCAATTTTATTATATCAACTCTTTTAATTTATTTTATTTTAAATATTTGCTTCAACTCTTTTTTATTATTACATTTACAAATACTTGAATTCCCCATCCAGGTCCTTTGCAGGATTGTTTGCAGGTGCTGGGAACTGCTTATCCAAGGGCCCAGAGGGCCACACCAGCCATCCACCATCCACCATACACACTGGATGAAAAGACTTGGTGCTGGGGCGCCATGTAACCATGACTGAAGCTTTAGGTGAGCAAACATTTTATATATATGCCAGTGGTCAGTTAATGTGTGAATAATAGCTGGACATCAAAACAATATGCTTGATTTATTAAAGCTGGTGCTGCATTCATTGATCAGGGCAGCCCGTGACCGTTTTTTTTTTTTCGAGCTTGATCGGCGAATTTACCCCGGCCGATCTCGCTTAAAATTTTGGTAAGCAAGAACGGCCGAATTTACCGCGAGATCGAGTTTTAAAAACTCACTCGCTCATCCCCATTGGTTACCAATATGAAGTCTTTACCAGGAGCCTGTATGATAAGGTGACAATGCAGAAGCTCAAATGGGGGATGGGGTCATAGCACAATCAGCATATAACAGAATCTGAACAAGGACCTCCATGGCCATATCAACTGTTATTATTATTTGATAACATTGGCTGATTTAAGAATGAAGGTGCTCAAAGTAGAAAAATTGCATCTGAATCAGTTAAAAACTCCTAATAGATCCAGAAAATCAGAATTGGTATTTTTTAAATGCGCCCTTGATGGCCAGATGGCTGCCAGATGATGAATGACAGCTGTCATTGTCCAGTGGCTGAACTGGCTGTCAATAATAAGTTCAGTAATATTGGATCAGAATTTGATCCAAGGTCAGAACTGCTTTGATCCAAGTTGGAATGGATTCTGATCAGAACTATCCGACCACTGGTTCTTTAAGTTGTTCCAATCAAGGGGGTCCAGTTGTTTTTTTACGTTTTCAGGGGGCTGTCCCATAAAGTAAAAAAAAGTGGTGATTGCTGCTAATTTGCTAATTTGGAGAAAAACAACGCCCACGCCTGTGCATTGCATGATCAGTAGAAACATCAGTAAGAAGAATCATGGGATGGCACGGTTGGCTCAGTGGATAGCACTCTGGCATTTGGAGCGCTGGGTCCTAGGTTCAAATCTTGGCAAGGACACTATCTGCATGGAGTTTTTTTTTATGTTATCCATGCATCTGGTTGAGTTACCTCTTGATATTCCGGTTTCTCCCCACGTTCCAAAAAACATGCAGTTGGATTAATTGACTTTCCCTCAAAAATTGTCCTTAGACTACGTTAATGACTATGGTAGTGGCATTAGATTGTGAGCAGCATTAGTGATATGACTATGGACTATGTACAGCGTTGTGTAATATGTTAGTGCCATAAAAATACTAGTGCAGTGTTGGATGGAATGTTCAGCCCCGGAAAGAAGAGGGAAGCAGTGTAGGATTTGTTTGTCCATGGATCAAAGGTTTTTAATGGGTATAGGTAAGTGAAAATTTGAAAGTCAAAGTTCCTAAGTAAACTTTCTTCTGAAAGCATGACAGTTCCTATTTAAGAGTTTTAAATGAACTTTAAATTTGCATTCACAAGTTAAAGCTTATATTATATAATATTATATATATAAATATATACATATCTACACATATCTCTTACAACAGTATTTGTCTCCACTTCCCCTGAGGAAACAAAAGACAGTCCGGTTTATCATAGGAAAACCGTAGATAATTTAGGGACTTTTTAGGTCAAAAATATCAATCCATCACCAATAGAATATAAAAAATACATTAGATTTTATTTAAACCCTACATAATAAAATCAATAGATAATAAAGAATTGTATATAAAATAACATATTTGTGTGCATAGCCAAATAGGCAAAATTCGTTGGGCTACAAGACCACTGGATACCTTTGATCCCATGTGAATGACATACACAGGTGTACTTTTTGCCTAGTCTTGGCAAACCTTTATATAACATTTTTTTTTTTTTTTTATTGCACATTATTTTTGACTGGTGCACACACGTAAATGTGAGTATTGGGACAAATTTTGTTGTATTTCATGTGATTTTAACACTGAATGTAATTTGATTATTGTTTGAGCCAAAAACACCCGCTTCCTCTATCATCCTATTTCCCTCCAATTAATTAAACATAGGGTGTAAGCTTACCCAAACTATCATCACATAGGGGACTCATAACATACTACCTCTAAATTAATATATTAGGATCAACATGTTGTTGTTTTTATACTTTGCTGTGTTTGTTTCTCTTTTTTGAAATTCTCTCTATATGACACTTATGTTTTATTTACATTACCTTGCCCACTGATTATCATACTAGTCTGAAAACTAAATAGTAATAGTAATAATATTTTTATTTATTTGTTAATATTATTATCATCCTCCTCATCCTATTTATTATTATTATATTATTTATTATTGACAAAATGTTGTTGCAGAAATCAAACAATAAGTAACAATAAGCGGTGGTATTTCCACTTGCATGGATGTAATTGTATCTGTGCAATGCCTGCTCCGCTCTGTACATGACAACCATTTCTCGCTCTGCTCATCAATATTAAACTTCACAGCAGCAAAGTCCAACTTTCATCAAGGAAAATACAATTGTTTCCTGAAGTTCCATCTTCATTATCCTATCACTTTCATAGAACTTTGTGATTAAAGCCTTTTATCTTTGCATCTTCCATCTTCCTATTATCTGTCCTGCAATATTAATTAGAATCCTAACTCAGACAACATCTGCACCAGGAAAAAGCAAAAAAACCCATCATCGAAAATTTCACCGTCCCTTGACGAAGAGCAGCTGCCGCCGTGCCTTGGCATCCATCTTGTTATGCATAAAAGGGATTTGAGCCTTAACCCCCTTAACCTCTAAAAAGCCAGTTTTATGAGGCGATTTTTCCTGAGATTTGCGCGGACAAAGAGCGGCTTTGATTCCGCCATGAGATATGACATGTGGCCGTAATGGTGCTTGTATCTGTCATTCTTAAATAACTCTGTGAGATTTGGGAATTTTCAAATCACGGTTAAAGCATTCCTTCAAAGAGCCAGATCCGATTCCAGTTTGTTGTAATAAACTGAGTGACATTTCCTTTTACTGGTCTGAGCGCACTCCCCAGACCCTAAACCAGTCAATCACCTTCTACACAATGGGCCTCTCGCCCTATCGAATGGCCGAACCATCGCTCAAAGCTTGTGCTTCTGCCGTGGTTGAAATTTTACAGTGCACCGATGATTAGGTCAAAGATAATAATTTACCCAACCAAATTTCCATTAGAAATTCTCACTGGTTGGGGTAATTATCCCCTGCAGAATATTTGGGAAATTTAACCCAGGAACTCATTTGTTTTTAATATTTGCAACAAATAGATAGAAAACAGGATAATTGCGTTTCAGTCTGCTGTTTGGCTCGATATTTCCGGCAGAATAATGGATTTCTTTTTTTTTATTCCTTCAATTAATTCATTCAGAATATGATTTACTAAATTTAGTTTCTATTTGTAATGATTGTAATATTAAAACCCAACTACAGCCATTTGACATTTTGAATGAAATTGGGGAGAGGTAGAACTTCTGCTTGGTTTCTATTGGTGTCTATGGGCTCTGACTTAAACTTTCCTGGGTGGGGGATCTTGCAGATCCATGTGATTCAATGGCAATAAATAATTATTATTATTAATATTTTTATTGATATACAGGATTTAAGTAGCGTCAACATATTACGCAGTGCTGTACATTAAATAGGGGCTGACAGATACAGACAGTGACACAGGAGAAGGATTCTTCACCGGGGAATGTCGGATTCCCTGCTTTATTATTAGAGCCCTATATGTCATTTTGGGAGATTTTATCTGACTTCTTGTTCATGTGATAGCAAGTCAAGAAATGAAGGAAATTGAGGTCACCAAATCCGAATCCAGACAGCAAAATAACCCGCACCCCCCAACTAGGGACAAGGTTTGGATTCATCATTTTCATGGTTTTATGGCAAAACTGCAGGATTGGTAATGTTTGCAGACCACAAGTTTCTAGCGGAGAGTTTGTAGGTTTGCCTAAAAGCCTCCTAAGAATGGCCAATGGATATTTCTTGATAGTTTCCCATGACAGATGAATAAACAATCACTATAGACAGAGTGTTACTTTTGCCAATAAAGAGAGAAAGGGGGGAGGATGAGTGAGAGGTACCCCTTCCGTAGGAGTGAACAGCAGTCATTCCCAATCAGTCATTCATTAATCCATGGCGAATTGATGAATGACATTGGGGAACTGCTGTACATAACTTTAAGAAATGAGAACAACTTTTCTCATCTCTTTTGCATGGCGGAAGCTTTTGAACAACTTTCAGGTCTTCAGAGAACTCCTATTATAGGTACTAGTATTAGTAATTACTGTAATACTATAAGTAATACATAGAGTGCATGGGTCAGGAGTATGTAACCTACAAAATGCAGAAGTTATGCCTGTGTTATACTCATTGGAGGTGTCTGGTCTATAAAACATACAGTGCAGGGTTTAGATGTATGTAATGGTAAGAATGCAGGGGACAGATGTATGTAATGGTCAGAGTGCAGGGGACAGAAGTATGTAATGGTTAGAGTACAGGGAACAGATGTATGTAATGGTCAGAGAATAGGGGACAGATGTATGTAATGATCTGAGTGCAGGGGACAGATGTATGTAATGGTTACAGTACAGGGGACAGATGTATGTAATGGTTAGAGTACAGGGGACAGATGTATGTAATGGTTAGAGTACAGGGGACAGATGTATGTAATGGTCAGAGTGCAGGGGAAAGATGTATGTAACATAAGGAGAGCAGGGTCAGAAGTATATACAACCCAGTACACAGTGCCCCCATGACTGATGTCATCACCACCCCCTTGCTTTTGGAATAAGACAGAATAGTGTTGTAAGAAGACCACCAAACAGAGGTGACTACACAGAGCAGCTGTTGCTGATGCCTCAATTATTGGATGGAAGTATTGTGTCGGTCAGATTGTCCAGCTGCTTTTCCATATATATGTCTAAAGAATGTGTGATAATTCCCCCACCTCCTAGATCAGGGGCGGGCTAATTTTTCACTCAGGGGCCACAATCTGTTCTAAAATTTGGCAGAGGGGCTGGGCCGATGGGAGAGTGGGCAGGGTTATACCACCATGACACCACGGAACGTCAGATCTGAGTCTGCGATAGGAGAGTGGGAGGGTTGTTCCGCCCACTTCCCGAGCCCCAGATTTGTAAAGGGGACATGGTCCCCAGCAGAGACCTTCCTCTGACCTTGCTCGGGGGGCATCAGCCAGAGCTGCGGACCGTGGATCTACTTTAGCAGAGCCGCTAAAGTGGAGAGATAAAAAAGGGCCAGATAAAAAAGCCTTATGGGCTGTGTATGGCCCGGGGGCCGTTAGATTGTGAGGACTTCAGGTCCTTTCCTCCTCCTGTGTGACTGTTTGAATCTGTCTGTCATTTGCAACCCCTATTTCATGTACAGCCCTTCGTAATATGTTGGTGCTATACAATCCTTTTTATTAATAATATTCATAATAATGATAAAGAAGAATATGTAAACCCAAACACTGAACTTCTTTTATTTACTCCCTTTTGGTCTATAAAATATATATTGAATGTTTCTTGTTATAGCTCTTTGTTAGATGCAAACATACACCTGTTAATCCTTACCTTTTCATTTTGGCTATTAGAACCCCCCCTCCCCCCATTATAGAAAAGGAGATGATAAGGAGTTCTGTAGTGCAATATATTACATTTTTGCTTGCAGATACAATTACCTTTACCGTCAGTCATTTTATGTTTTTTTTTTTTTTGTTTTTTTAGGTCCATAAAATAAATGCTAATTTTAAATAATTAGTATGTTAAAAAAATGAGCATGGAAAATTAAAAAAATAATAAAAAATATTTGCTAGTGTCATATAATATTACACTGAACCCCTGAGTATTTATAGACTTTGTCTTTAAGATTTTTTCTTCATGTATTTTAATCACGATATAATCTGCCATCAGTCAATGACTTTAAATTCTTTATGTTAAAATTTTCCAGAAGCATTTAGGTCGCACCCCTCCCGCCTCTCACAGCATTTATCTCAAAGGCCCATCTAACCATAAAAAATTGCACGTTGCACACAATCATTTGTACATTTAAATTGACACAATAGGTACACAGTCTTATTTGAACCATCTGTGCAAACGGCCCGCAGAGACAAACAGTGGTTGGTCTTGTAAAAGAGAACCGTTTTATCCTCCTTTACTTTGAAGTTCATCCTTGAGTGATGTCGGGTTTCTTTTCTGTTTATAGAAACTTTACTATTCATTCCGACCTGGCTTATGTTTCATACAGTAACTTGATTTACAGTCATGTATGCAGAAGCTGGTTATAAGATTCATTGTCATTTTCCTGAGAAAACAGACTCACATGTCAAAGTTGTGACAGTTATCGCAATGGGAACTGTGAACAATGCTCCAAGAAAAAAAATGGATTCTAGTCCAAATAAACCTGATGTCCTTATTAGAGACTTACCAATAACAGAATTCCATCCGATTTTATTTGTTTGCATTTTGCTTTATGTTTTTTTCTTTCATTTAAATGTTTTTATGTTTTTTTTCATCTTTTCTTCTCTTTTTTTTTCTTTTCTCGTTATGGCTCTATGGCCTTTTCATTCCATTTTCTATTCCCTTCAACTTTTGTCTTTTATTAGCCCTCTCACTCTTTCCTTATTTCCCCATGGTAAGGCCTTCCTTCCCCCTATCTACCCCTCTCTGTGTCTTCTTCTTTCTTTCTTTTTTCCTTGATCTGTTTCTGTCTATCTTTCCTTCTCCTTCTCTTACCACATTCTCCCGTTCTGTCCTCTGCCTACCCCCTCTTTCTTTTTGTTTTCTTGTTTCTCTCACTCTAGAGCTCTTGATCTTTCTTTGTTGATTTGTCTCCATACATCCCTTTCTTTAACTCTCTCTTACCCCCTGTCTGCTTTTCTCCCATTCTCTCTCTCTCTCTTTCTATTCCTTGTTAGGTGACCATACATCTCCTTCTTCCCCCATCTTCCCCCATCTCTTATTAGGCCTGATTTATTAAAACTCTCCAAGACTGGAGAGAATACACTTTCATTGGTGAAGCCGAGTGATCCAGAAAACCTGAAATGGATTTCTTAAAAGTTATTCACTATTCGTTAGGAAATGTTTTTAATCCTGAACCAGATCCCTTTCAGGTACATTGGATTACCCAGCTTCACTAATGAAAGTGTATCCTCCCTAGTCTTGGAAAGCTTTAATTAATCCGGCCAAATGTCTCCGTCATCTTCTTGTCTCTCTATATTTATCTCATTCTGTGTCTCTTCCTTGAAATGTTTATATCCATCCTTTTCCTTCTCTGTCTCCTATACCCTCTACCTTTCTTTTTTCTCTCATTCTCTCTTTCTCTTCTTTTTCTCTCTCTTCTTCCTGTCCTTCACACTCCTTCCTTCCTGTCCTTCTCTCTTTTCTTTTTTTCTCTCCCTTGTTCTCTTTCTATCCCTTTCTTACTTTACCTTTTTGTTTCCCCTTCTTCCTCTTCTCTCTTTTTCCCTCCTTTGTTCCCACTCCCTGTCTTGCTTCTCTCTCTCCATCTCATCCTCTCCGCTTTTTCTCCTTTGATTTTTTTTAATGAACCAATAATGAATACATAAAAAATCAGTATATTCACAACCCCAAACTCACCATCTACAAATGTGGCTAGAGCTAGTTCCTGGGGAAGGGGTTTCCACATTCCCAGCCCTTACTGTAAAGATAGCCTTTTATATTCAGACACTGGCCTTTTTTTCCTGTAGCTACAAGGAATAGTGTTGGGTGAACCCAAACTGTAAAGTTCGGGTCCGTACCGAACTTTACGATTTTGGGTACCCAGACCCGAACCCGAACTTTGAGCCGAAGTTCGGCTGAACCTGAACTTCCAGGTGTTCGCTTATCCCTAACAAGGAATACTCCTCATTAGGAATGAGCGAACACCTGGAAGTTCGGGTTCCCCGGGTTCGGCCAAACTTGGGCTCAAAGTTTGGGTCCGGGTACCCAAAATCGAAAAGTAAATTCGCTCAACACTAAAATTATTGATTAGTGGGTAGGGATGAGCTAACACCTAGAAGTTCGGGTTCGCCGGGTTCGGCCGAACATCGGCTCAAAGTTCGGGTCGGGGAACCCAAAATCATAAAGTTCGGTACGGACCCGAACTTTACAGTTTGGGTTCGCTCAACACTACTCCTCATCCCTAAAGTAAAATAACTTTTCAGAAAGTTCTCAATATGAACCATTGTTATAGTGATCAGGGCCACCATCAGAAATTTCTAGGCTCAATACTAGTTAAACTTTCCAGGCTCCCTTTCCTATGTCTAAAAGTTTCAGATCCATTGATTGGAGGCCTGGCACAGAAGTACCCCTAGTTTCCCCACCAATGGCAGCCCTGATAGTTATACATGGTGACCATAAACCCCCTTAAACAACTCTTTCTCAGTAGGAATACATTCAGTTTGGATTAATCTTTTTTTATTACCTGCCAATGCCATGCAGGATTTCCCATGGATCAGATGGTGGTGCTGGGCTCTGACTTTCTCGGCCACAACAAGGTAAAGTAAAGAACCTCACATCTTTGCAATTCACAATATCGTAATTTGTATTGTGTTATTTTCGGAATAGCACTCTGCTCCAAACAAATATCTAAAAACCTGAAAACTCTGAATTTAATTTAAATGAATCAATGTATTATTATTTTAATGAATGAATCAAATCATTTTTAAGCAGCAGCCATTCTCACCAAACCTTCAAACCATATAGATGGTCAATCTTTGGGTTGTGATGCTACAACGTAATTTGGGTTGGATGCACATTCTTCATCTGCAGCCGTCGTGTACCCAGAATTCCTTGTACCGATATGTCCTGCCTGAATAATTGCTCCGAGTCAGGTCACAGATGTCAGGGTTTTGGTTGCAGTCACGGCCAGTAACAGATACGTTTTTTAGTTTATTTGTCCTCTTTGCTGGCACACAAAAGGTTCCTGACAAAAAAGGAAGGATTTATTCAAATAAAGAAAAACTTTATGACAATGGGGAACCAAAACACAAAAATGGCCACTGACCCCACCATGACCCTGTAAAGGTGGTGGAGCATCTTCTTACACGGCCCAGGAAAGGGATTTCCAGGGAAATAAAGAGCTGGAACCAAATCCGACAAGTCTGAGGTGTCTGCTGAAAACTGATTGGAGGATTTGACAGTCAGATCTTTTGACAAGAAACGAAGCTTGAAAGTATTAGATTAAAGCTGACGGAATGAGACAAATTGGCCATGCATGGTGCACTCGGCCATCAATATTTCTGCACCTACACAAATAATCCCATGTCATGTGAAAGAATTGGTACATGTCACAAAACAAATAAATAACCCCATAGTGTTTTCACCCAAGGTTAACACATTTATATTTTTGCATTTAATTACATAGAGTGCTTTGACACATTTGATTGCCTAAATGCAATTTATTTAGTTTTTTTAAGGCTTTTATGTGATATTATATTTATCTTCCTATACTGCTGAAAGGCAAGGAAGGTAAGATATTAATTAATAAATATTAAAATGTAAAAAAACTGAACATGTAGTTAAATCTCAGCATCAGAATGGGGAACAAAGGTGATTTAAGAGACTTTGAATGTGCCAGGCAAGCTGGTCTGAATATTTCACAAAATGCTGATCTGCTGGGATTTGCACCCCCAACCATTTCCTTTTTTTTTAGAGAATGGTCCAAAAAAGGAAAAATATTGAGTGAGTATCAGTTCTCTAGGTGAAATTGCCTTTTTGATGCCAGAGGGCAGAGGAGATTGGTCAGGCTGGTTCAAGCTGACAGAAAGTCAACTGATGGTCCAAAAACCACTTGTTACACCCTAGATCTGCAGAAGAGATCTCTGAATGCAATACATCCAACCTTAAAGCAGATGGGCAACAGTAGCAGGAGACCCCACCCGGTGCCACTCCTGTCAGCTAGGAACAGGCACCTAAGACTTTACGGACTCACCAAAATTGAGAAGATTGGCATCATTCAGATTGTAGGGTCAGAATTTGGCATCAACACCATGAAAGCCTAGATACACCCTGTGTTGTAATGATGTGTGGGGGGTATTTTAT
Organism: Pyxicephalus adspersus; assembly: GCF_032062135.1. Lineage (NCBI taxonomy): Eukaryota > Metazoa > Chordata > Amphibia > Anura > Pyxicephalidae > Pyxicephalus > Pyxicephalus adspersus. The sequence continues at coordinate 4,457,663 of NC_092871.1, read as the reverse complement.
TGGCACACTTTGGGCTCCTTAGTCTCAACTGACCATCATTTAAATGCCACAGCCTATCATAGTATTGTTGCTCACCATGCCATCCCTTTATGACCTCAGCACCACCATCTTCTGATGGTGACCTCAGCGCCACCATCTACTTCTATCTGATAACGTGCCAAGTTTTGGAATGCTTTGACCTGGAAGAAAGGAATGAATCTTTTACATCAGCAGTCGCCAACCGGTGGTCCCCGTACAAATTTCAGGTGTAGGGTAGTGGGTGGTTTGTGTCCCTGAACACAGGAGCCGGTAATTTTAGTGGTCCGCGGGACCGAAAAGCTTGGCAACCACTGTTTAAAAGTCTACTAAGAACTTTTGCTAAAAAATGTAAAATAAAGATCATGTACAATATTCATCTAGGTTATTAAATAAAAGGCCAGCTGTGTATATATGATGCCTCTATGAAGATTACCGTCACTTCTGTCTGAGTAAAAGCAACATTTACTGAATAGTAAACTTCACGTCAAACATTTCCCAGAAGAACTTACATTGCTTTGCTCAAATAGGACTCCTGGCTATTTTCATAAGATGTCAAGTAAGTACTTCGCTTTCTGCCACTTCCACTAAGAATGAACTTCAGTAAATCAATCTATGGCAAAAATATTGTTTTCTGGTTAGGTCAAAGGTCAAGAATGAGTTAGGACGAGGATCAAACTGTCCAGCCAAAGTCACAGTTACAGGATCTGGGACAAACCTTATAACAGGGATGAGGGTGCCTACAGTGATCAGTTCTTTTACATATTATTATTTTTATTACACAGCACTAACATATTACACAGCGCTGTACAAAGTCCATAGTCATGCAACTAGTTGGCCCTCAGAAGGGCTCCCAATCTAATGTCCCTACCATGGTCATTTGTCATTAATACAGTCTAAGGCCAATATTAGATTTTGGAATGTGGTAAGAAACCGAATATCTAGAGGAAACCCACTCCAACATGGGGAGATCCAGCAAACTCTATGCAGATAGCCCCCAGACCGAGATTCGACTTGGGATCAAGTACTGCAAAGGCCAGAGTACTAACCACTGAGCCACCGTGCTTCATATGGTGTAAACCTTTTAAAAATCAAAGCTGTTGATGCTGGTCTGAGTATTTCACAAAGTGCTGATCTTCTGGGATTTTCACACACAACCACCTTTGGAGACTACAGACCATGGTCAGTGGAAAAAGAGAAAATACCCGGTGAGTGACAGATCTCAGGGTGAAAATGTCTTGTTGTAACAGCAAGTGCCACTTCTATCAGCTCAGAACAGCCACATCAGTCTTCACTTTGCACAAACCTGAATTGGACAAGAGAAGATTGGTAAAACCTTGCGTCGTCGGATGAGTCTCAATTTCTACTGCAGTATTCGGATGGTGAGGTCATAATTTGGTGTCAACTCCATGAAAGCATCAATTTAAAGCTATATGTTATTCCAAGGCTAGCCTACAGGGTGACAACATAGATGTGCAATTCAAATGGAGGATAAGGGAACTGTCACCTTGATACAGGACATAGAAAAAGAATGGGTCTACCAGCAGGATCAACAGGTAAACAAGATCAACAACAACATGGTTGTGTGCTTCTATTAAGTGTTCTGTTGAGGCAATGTATATTTGTGAATATAAGGGCTCCTAGATTGTAAGCTCTTCGGGGCAGGATCCTCTCCTCCTGTGTCACTGTCTGTATTCCTCTGTCCTTTGCAACCCCTATTTAATGTACAGCGCTGGGTAATATGTTGGTGCTTTATAAATCCTGTTTAATAATAATAAAACACCAATGGCAAACATATGTAATGCTCTAAATAAATGTATTCATGCCATTTAAATAAAAAATCAAATGCCACACCTAAAATTGTCATGCCACAGTCCTTGCCCCATCACCTGGCCATTTTGCCCACCTTGTGTCCCCTTTAATACCCAAAGCCACCACTGCTTTCATCACTAAGTAAATGCTTACAATATTAACATCATCAGCAGGTAAAAGTACAAGCGTGCAAAAGGTAAATTGTATTTGCAGGTGTTGTTAGGGGTGCAGGCAGGAGGCAGTTGCACCTTTGGAATTGTAGGCAGGAGGCCCTGAGACCAATTGCTAGGCCTGGACGCCACTTAGGAATGTGGCCCTGAGCTGTCCATAGGATGTGTAGAGAGGAATGCCATTCTATATTACAACTTTCTATGTGCCAGTATTGCCGTATTGTGCAGTAAAATTAGCACCGAGGAGAGGCAAGGAGTACAATGCCTGATAATGAGGTCAGATCTGCAGATCACTGTTGTTGTTTGTTTTTCTCAGAATATATATATTTTGCATACATAGTACTTTAACCTATGCATTGACAATCCAAGCACTAAAAAGGAAAAAGCCCAATGTCTTCCATGGTCCTTTTTTCTTCCAGAAAGGCTGTACTGCCTATACCTCACCTGCTGTACAGAGCCTGGAAAATGCTGATACAATAATAATACCATATCCATTGTCTGTGTTTTATAAAAATATAATAAATCTATCTATTGGGCACCAACGAGTAGGGCTTTCCAATATTCGGATACTAAACAGTATCACCACCATACCAAACTGAAGATATATTAATTAAAAACAGCTACATTTTTATTTTTAAACAAATTAAAAACAATAAAATAAGGAAAAATATCAAAATACCAATAAACAAACAAAAATCGGTCTTTTTATAACATATAGCAGTCACATATGAATGCTTTAGGTCCTCCTAGAATTTCCATTTCCGTATCCAAATCAGCGAATGTAGAAATCATCAGTTATAGCTGGTTATAACTTATAACGCGTTTCACAGAACAATGTCTGCTTCATCAGAATTCCTTAGTAAACACAAAGGATTTCAATTTGCCTAATGTGAACCTTATGACTGTTTGGGCAATATGTTTGGGCAGTGATCGGTCTGTATTACAGGAAATTCCTGCACAAAGGTAAAAGTTTATCCCCAAGTCCTGCATAGATGTGGAAGAAATATGCAACACTCATGAAGAATCAAATACCAACACATATGGCTCCTCTATATAGACAATAAAATTGTCTATATAAATTTAGAGTTAAATGATTCAGCTTTAATGATTACAGAGCTGCATTAAACGTTTTTTTGCATGCATCCCAATGCAGGACCCTGTTATATCTGAATGGACAAAAAGTTGAGCCAGGTGAATGTGTTCTTCCTGCTGCTATAGCTCTATTAATATGTTTATTGCGGGCTGGTCAGATGCTGGATTTCAGGTGTTTATAGAAGGCTATTTCTGTGAATCGGTTGCTAGAAACAGTTTCTATTTTAGGCCATGTGGAGATGCACATCTGCTGCCATGACACCTAATATCCTTCCACTGTCTGTACACAAGACATATCAAAAGGAAGTTTTTATCTTATAGGATCCAAAATCAAATGATTTTTCATGACCAGAGGTCACAGATGTTAAGGATAAATATAGCAGAGTCAGCATGTGTCGGTTAATTTTGCAGTGTACACATGTGATTCCCGTAGGATTCACCCAGGGTTCAAAAATGTTTCCAATTTATTCCAATCATTCACACATTTCTACAATTGAATTCAAATAGAAAACTGTAGGAAAGCATTAAACAATAAACCTATATAACTAATTTGCCTACCTAAATCGTTTTTTTTTTTGGTTGCAAATGACTTTGTATACAACCAAAGCATAATTAAACCCCAGCTGGAATATAATGATCCTGCCAGTAAAACACTTCCTGACTTGGGGTGACAACTGGCAACTGGCACTATATCTATAGTGGAAATGCGTTGTCATCTTAGACTTCTCTCTTGATTTGGACAACAACACCTCCTTGTAGTGGCTCGCAGGTTAAAGTACAGACAAATTTGATGAATCCCTAAAATGATAAATATTTCAGAGAATAAAAGGTCCTTTTGACATATCTAGCACTGGTTTTACACTCAAGACCCGGCCTTACTGTTTGTGCCGTTGTTCCCATGGGATGCTTGTACTAAATTCCATCATTGTACTGGATTCTGGATTGTATGTTATCCTTCACTGCTGATAAAGAAGATGACATACACAATGTGTGAAACGCGTTGTGCACAACCCATCTGTCAACACAATCCTTATATGAATATACTGGATCGAAGGAGATATTATATAAACATGTGATGACAAGCCACTTAATGGGTTTAGGGCAATATTGTGGAGGAGGGTTGTATAGTTATCTGTAGACTGGTACATATTCTTTTAGGTCATAGTTTTTTTTAAGCTTTTTAATTTTAATCATGTTTTTGATCAGTAAAATCAATGGGCCTAAGTTATTAAAGCTCTCTAAAGCTGGAGAAGATATACTTTCCTTGGTAAACCTGGGTGATCCAGCAAACTTGGAATAGATCTGGTCCAAGATTGAAAACATTTGCTATTTTTAGAAATCTATTCCAGGTTTGCTGGATCACCCAGGTTCCCTGATAAAAGTGTATATATATATTAACCTCCCTGGGGGTATGAATACTAAGTATTTTCAAAGGTAAAAGTGGTAAATTTTAAAAATACTTAGAATTTTAAATTTCCCACCTGGTCCTGCGTTCCCAGCCGCATGGTCCTGTCCTCCATACACACACTCGCGAGCCGGGATCTGCTTCCCTCGCGTCCCCAATGTTCACAAGCCCGGGACGCAGATGCCGGCCGGGCATCTCCAGGTTACACAGATGCCCAACTGGCATCGCCAGATTCTGAACATTGCTGGAGGGCGCCACGGGCACCTCGGGAGGATACTGCTGAATCGTGGGAACCAGGTGGTTTTAAACTCCCTGGCACTTCCAACCCGAGTGTGGTTCAGGGTTACTGCTTTTAGTATGGAAAAAAACCAGACCCTTCAATAGGCTTGGGATCTTCCTGGTTCTCCCTCTCCTATCCATAAAGCATGTAGCCCCCTTTCCCGCGTAGAAAAAACAGACCCAGTCTGCCCCTAATGGCAGCGGGTGGAGGTAAATACCTCAAAGTTTATACTCAATCAACCAATCAGGAAAGAGGACAAATGAGGACAAACATTCACAAACCAAGAACAGCAATGGCGGAGATCAGAAGGGATACATCAGATCAGCTCATTGCTGGATAGAAGAAGCTTTGTAGAACACCAGACCATCGCAAGGTAGAGTTAACTTTATGGGACATCAGGGACAGCCATTGCAGGATGGATCAATAAGCATGGGACATCATTGAGCCTTATGGATGGATGGATGGATCATCCATCAGGGTAGGGAGACTCTACACATAGCTGCAAATAGTCCTAAAAGGTAAGTATTGGTTAAAATACAATAACAATAAAGCTCTTAACAGTTTTAGAGATTAGGTAAAAGGTATTATGTACCCCTGTACTTCATTCCCAGGGCGAGAGGATACTAATAAATAACTAATAAAGGGGGCTTCTAGATTTAAAAAAAAAAGCCCCCAACTGCAGATCCTTACAACACATAGGTTAGTTTGTGGTGACAAAGCTGACCCCCATACAATGGCCTTTTCCGTTGTTGGTGGCAGGTGGAGTCTGTTTTTTCCAAAAGGCATGTAGTTCCTTTCCTCTTTAGAATAAAACAGATACCAGAGTACCCTTAATGAACAGGAAAGGGGCCCACATGCCCACTGCCCCATTCATGTGATCAGGACCCACACTGATTAGTTCAGCAGGGGAGAGCAGGAACTATCTCCACATTGATTGTAAGCTCTTCTGGGCAGGGTCTCCTCCTCCTGTGTCCCTGTCTGTATCTGTCTGTCATTTACCACCCCTATTTAATGTACAATGCTGCATAATATGTTGGCGCTATATAAATACTATTTATAATAATAATAATATTACTAATAATAATACCAAATAACTGTCTGAGATGGTGCCGTCTTAAAGTGCAGCAGGTGTTCTCCTAGATTCAACAAGCAATGTAGATTCAGAATTCTCTGCTGTAGAATACAGAATGCAAACATGAAATGGTTAGAAATGTATTGTGTTTCTTTCAGCTTTTTTGAAGTGGTTGCACATAACTAAAAATACATTTAGTTCATTCTGCAATTGGAGAAGAGATCAATAATATAAATTAAGTGATCCTAGAGAATAACCCCAACTGGCATTCCCTCTATAAATAGATCTGACCATATCACCAAATACAGCACAATGTCCTTGCATACAGCAGCTTGGATGTACATAACAGGTTGTTCCTAGAAGTGCGGTATTATCTTTCAAATTACACAAGTTATGAACTTTATAGTAGCTTACAGTACTCGGTCTTGATCTCATGAACTGAAATACAGAAGCACATTGTAACCGTTATTATAGTGCTTGGCATCAAGACTTTTAATCAATAATCTTGAGAGTGTCTCCAGTCATCTGGCACTGATCCTAAAGTCTTTTGCAATGAACCCAATGAAATTTTATGCACTTAATAGGAATAAAAAATAACATTTACTTTACTGATAACTGATGGCATGTTACAAAACTAGCAGTTTCTGGCTTTGTCCATCTCTTGGGGGGGACTATGAGTAACAATCATCTCACACTGCAGCTCATTGGGTTTGGTCGTTGGGATTGGATGGTTATGATGGCACGTTTCTCACCAAACAGCCTCCTAAACAGACATATGCATAGATTGCATGTTTATACTATACAAATCAGCAACTTTTTTCATTCTTATGACGCAGTCCAAATGTTTAAGATATCACTGAGCTTATTGGTCAGAACATCAACTTTTCATTGTATTGCTCTGTTAGGCACTTGTTCTGTACAATTTTATTTTTGGCTATTATAATTCTAACCTAATGTATTGATGGAGAATGGATATCAATTGACCATTACATAGTTAATATGTATCATCCACACATGTATTGTAGGGTCTTTCAGAGTTACATTACCTATTTGGCCTAAATATTTGTGGACATCTGACATTACAACTTTATGAACTGGTTGGACATTATGAGCCAAACTATGGCCTTGAATATGCAGATGACTTCCTGAGTACCTAATATTTTACAAGATCTCAGAAAACAGGCCTGAAGCTAAAACATATAGCGTAGGGCCACATGACAGGGTGAGGAGGGAAGGCAGGGAAGCTAGGGGTTAATTGTAAGAGATGGAAAATGTGATATGGGGTGATGGGGTGGTACTGGCCTTAGGGGAGGGGGTCAAAGGGCAGGCTATAAAAGGGGGGTTTGTACTGAGGGGGCAGCAGTTGGGATTCAGTTGACCAAGCATTTCCCACCCGCCCTAATAATTGGAGGTTGAAGGGTGGCATAGTCATGGCAGCGGGTTGGCCTTTTTTGTAGGTCCATGAAAGTTTAAAGATTGGAAGACAAGGAAACGAGGGGGTGGGACCCATCAGGGTATGGGTGTTCCCGTTGAGTGTAGCCCTGCATGACACTTGGTTGTTGTGGGGGCTAGAAGAGAGATGTGGATACCAACTAACCCTGAGGCGGTGTATTAGTGGCTGGGGGCCTGGCTGGTGAGAGGAAGTATCTTGGCTAGGAGGGATTGGATGGGGTAACATTCAAGGACCTGAAATAGGGTGAATAAGTCTCTGGTATACTTGAATTTTGTTATTAAGGTGTTGATGAATGTTAAATTAAGTTTTATATTTGTTAATGGCCAATTTGTTCCAAAAAGAGTGTTGGTGTTATTTCAAGTACTTTACCTCTGCTCTACCCTAGTCAAGTGTCTGTGTGCCTATTCAGCCAATGGAGCACTTGTAAGGACAGGTGCTGATGGTGGATGAGAAGACCCGGCTCACATTGGGCATTCTAATTCTTTACAAAGATGTTCAGTAGGGTTGAAGTCAGGGCTCTGCATAGGACAGTCAGGTTTTTCCACAGCAAAATGGCCAAACCATGTCAATATGGAGCTGGCTTTGTACACAGGGGTACGGTCATGGTGGAACAGAAAAGGGTCTTCACCAAACTGTGACCACAAGGCTGGAAGCTAACAATTTCCCTACAATGTATTTGTATGCTGTAGTGATATCAGTACCTTTGATTGTTTTCCCCTGAACTTTGATGGTGGTCCCAATACTTTGGCCCATATCATATAGTTAGTAGAGCTGTAAAAAGACTTTTGTTCATCAAGTTTAACGCTCATTATATCTGCATCTCTAATCCAGATTCAGTTTTGCGCAAGAAAAACAAAAATAATCCTTCATGACGCCTGAGGTCAGTTCACTCAGTTCCCTGGATTAGAATATTTTTATCTCTAGTCTTTCTTAATAACATTATTTGGGTATCACAGAATACTTGTTTAAATTATATATACAAGGGGGTGCTGAGAAGTTCCTGGCCTTGCCCAGAAAGATGGGAGCCAGAGTTATGAAATAACACATTTATTCAACATATTCCTCCCTGAGTCTGATGCACTTGGTACAGTAGTTGCAAGCTTTTGTAGACCGTTCAAATAAAAGTCCTTTGGTTAGGCTGCAAACCCGCTCTCAGCAGCAGTTTTGACTTCAGAAATGTCCTCAAAACGTTGCTCCTTCAGGTGTTTCTTCAAATTCATAACAGATAATTGTCCTGCAAATTAAGGATCCCTTTGGTCAACTTTCCACAGTGTTTTGTCTTAATTGCCTCCTTCAGCTGGCCTAGGAGGTTAGCATAATACTGTCCGGTGATACTAGAGCCCTGAGGTGGGTAGTCCACCAACAGAATACCATTACGGACACCATGACTTTTTTGACCGATTTCTGGGTTTGGAACTTCTTTAGCCATGGGGACCCGCTGTGGTGCCATTCCTTTGACTCTTCCTTGGTTTCGGGATCACAGATGTGGAGCCAGGTTTCATCCTCAGTCACTAACCCGACTTGCCAGGTCAGTTGAGGTTTGGGGGGCGCCCACTTCAGGGCTCATCCTCAACGGTAAAATGCCTTGAAACAAGATATCCAGGTTCTGACAGTGCTATAGGAAGGACACTTTTCCCCCAGTGTTTGTGACATCTCAGTGTGAATGTCCTTCTTGCATAACAACTTTCATTGTAAAGAACCCCTTCTATGAGCAATGGAACAATCTTCCATCTAACTGTTACACTATTGTAGCTCAGTGCTCGAAGCGGACCTAAACAAAAATCTTTACTGTACATAAAAGAGTAAAAAAAACCTGGTTTGTTGCAGATTTGGTAGCAGACAGCAGGAGAATGAAATAGCCGAGTCAAAGCCTGGACCTCAAGCCAACTGAAAATCTGTAGCATGGCTTGAAGATTGCTTTACACCAAATGAATCCCATTGAACTTGAAGGAGTTGGAGCAACTTTGCCTTGAGGCAAAAATGTAAAATACCATTGTCTAGATTTTCCAAGCTAATAGAGATGCACCCCAAGAGACCTGCTACTGTAATTGCAAAAGCTGACATAGTATTGACTTGAAGAGTGAATATCAATGCACACAATTTCTATTTTTATGTCCTAATTATTATTTAAAACATTTTTTGCACCTTCAAAGTGATCCACGTGTTGTGTCAATCAAATGGTGCTAACCCCTAAAAATGTTAAACTCTACGTTGTAATGCAACAAAAATATTGAGGTTGGTGTATACTTTTGTGAATCGCTGTAATCATCCATTCTGTAAAAAAAAGAAATATAGATCTATTCTTTCATAAGTCTAATGGTGATTGGTTCTCTTCAGCTGTGAAAGTCCTTGAAAGCGTCTCATAGTCATCCATGCATGGTATTAAAAACGACTTTACATAAACCAACGTGTAATTTGTTTTTCGGGGCCCTTTAATAGACATGTAGATATACCCGTCAGGCTATTAGTCTGCCCCACACTGTAATTTGTGGTGAAACCTTAAATCTCTTTCTTTTGTTCCCCCCAGGGTGTAATCTGCTTTTTATTTCTGACAGACATTGCTAAAAGATTTACAGCACACAGTTTCTGTATTCCCTTTATTTATGGTAATCGTAAACGCCGCACTTGTGGTTTGGATGCTGGAAAGAAAAAGGGATCTTGGTGAGAATAAAGACAGCAGTTACTTTGATTTTAGAATTGTGTGTGTGTGTCCCAGGCTTCATTGAATGCTGAGCTTTTATATGGTGTGACCATTAACTTCCTAAATTCCTAAAGCTGAATTATACACAGATATCAAATTATTGCAATTCTGTATTTAATAAATGTATTTTTTTAATGCAAGCAGTGTAACCTGAATATGACTTGGTATCAGCATCTTGCAGTCATGTGTACAGAAGAGCTTAAACCAGGCTTTCCTGACCTGTTTACCATGGGGAACCCTAAAATAACATTGAGGTCTTGGGGAACCCCTTCTGAAAATAATATATCCATACTTCACAGTATATTGGCCTGGTGGTCAATGGGGAGAATGACTCTGGCCATAGGGAAGTCTGCAACCCCTACAGTAAAAAAAGATGATTGGTGTCATTTAAACTGCCCTGGAAGGCTAAAATTGCTCAATGAACCCCATAGCAACTTCTGGAGGGACCCTGGTTGAGAAACACCGGCTTAGAATGACAGAGGGCACAGCAGCACTAGGAGCCAATCAGTTGTCCTGCAGTGCTCACATGATGAGTTAGAAGATGCAGAAATGACAACAAAGAGAAGAAGAGATGAGCGCATAAATTTTCTGTCTCTGGTGGAAGGAGGAGGAACAAGACATGTAAGTGCCTTTAGCTGGCTCCTTTAGATGTATTTAATCTCTGTATTAAGCTGTTTGCTTGCAGGGAAACCATAAAATCACAAATATACCACCATGATCTACAGTGGCATTCCAGCTAAAATTAAACTGGATCTCAAGGATGGCTTTTAAATAATAAAATGTGATTAAAATTTTAAGATTTTGTATATTTTCCACATTGCAAGAATGTATTTTTTATGCAGACTTACAGACAGGTCTACTTCAATTGGACCTTGCCTGCAAAAACATCTTAGACCTAGATGATATGGGAGACAGGTTCCCTTGAAGCGTGTCTTCTAAACATGTCATATGTCTTTGCACTTTGTTTTTTCCATAATGAATTCAGTCCATGAGCCCTCCCGAGGACACCCAGCCTGTCCTGCACATGAACTTTGTGTGCCCCTTCTGACTCCGGGCTTCTCTCTTGCCAAAACTTTGATCCGTCATTCATTTTAATAGAGTCCAAGTTTGTTGCTGGGTTTAGTTGCATGTGTTAAAAATACATTCCAGTGCCTGGATTATGTCATGCCTCACATGTTGGGGGGGAATATAACAGGCTCATACCATAAAGCCGTGCACACAGCAGTGTAGATGGGCAATGAGTGCATCAGATGGCACTTTCTGACCCAACAAAGCTTCTACCATAAAGATTTGGGATTAGGCATATCTTTATTGTACAAAGCGAGCGGTGACGCAATAAGCATTGTTACATGGCTGATCCCTTAGTGGAGCTGTCAAAATATGTGCAGATGTAGGTCAGCGTTGGTTGGCAGGATACCAGATTATCCCGGCTTCCCCTGAACTTGCTGACACTAAATTAATTTTTGCACACTTGTGTGGAGGTTTGGTCATCCCAACCAAGCCTATCATCAAGGCCGAAGATCACAATTATGAAAAGAAAAATGAAGGTGATGGTGCCCAGTGACAGAACAGGAACGGGTGAGTATAGCAGGATTTAATTCCTCTTTAAAGATTCCATTGGTTGCAATTTATCATACTTTTAAATGTACGATCATTTAAGAGTTTACTACATGGGCCTGGCTGCCTCTAATGCAGAGCCACTCAAGTGGACCTATACCACAATTTATGGGACTATGCCCTACTTGGATGCTTCTAGAGGCAAATTGCCCATTACACTCAATCACAACTTGTCAGCTGCTTGCCTTTTACACCCCCAATAGGCAATATTTGGTATGGTAGGTGACAATGGAATCCGCTAATGCCATGGCGGTAAAAGCCGGATACTTCTATCTGCGGTAGGGAAGATGTCCATACTCCACTGCTGGTTATCCGATACCCCCCTCCCCATCAATCCAGTTATTACTTTCAAAACTCCAACACTTATTTAAGTGGATTGAGGCCCCCTACTCAAAAGTGGTCATTGATATGCCAAACACTGCTACCAAGCTCTAACTTTACAATTATTTCCACCAAACTACCTGGTATCTCACTCAAACAATAGAGGGTGACGTCCCTATCAATGTTTAAATACTGAAAGCTCCCCAGAAAGACCCCTGCTTTTTTTCCCACCCACACCCCCTCTAAAGATAGTCCCTCCTGTTACTGCCCCCCTCAGGATGTTATCTGTTACAGAAACAATAGACCTGATTTATTAAAGCTCTCCAAGGCTGGAGAAGAAACACTTTCATCAGTAAAGCTGGGAGATCCATCAAACTTGTAATGAATTTCCTAAAAGCCATTAGCTATTTGTTAGCAAATGTTTTCAAATCTGGACCAGATCCATTTCAGGTTTGTTGGATCACCCAGTTTAACTGAGGAAAGTGTATCCTCTCCAGCTTTGGAGAGCTTTTATAAATCAGGGTCTATATATTGTATACACAATATAAGCTCTAGTTGCACAAAGAATCTTTCCCAACATTCACCTTTACATTCTACACAAGTTTTTTTGTTGCTATTTTTTGCTATTACTGTCTTGCATTTGTTGGTGCAACTCAATAAAGCCATGTAAAAAACCTTAGGTGCACAATGTTACAGGTTCCAAATTTAATGACGTGGTGCCAATTTCTGTAGTCTTCCCCCATTTGAATGCAAGGCACCTGGTGGAGCATCATTCAACCTGGAGGAGGAACGTCGGCCGAGGTGAGTTTGCAGGGGATAAAGTCGGAGATTGGGAAGTTTAGCCGATGATATTTCAATTTTTGGAAATGGTGTGAACGGATTGTGAACCAACATTGAGATTTTAAGGACAATTTTTTGGCACATAAGATAGGTAATAGAAATTTCTATATCCTCAGGAACTATTCTAAGCTCCCAACCCTTCAATAATCCAACCTCCCCCTGTGTTCCCTATTGCCGGAATGCACTTTTAATCAATTGATGAATTTTCACCAAACTCTCACAATCCTTGAACTTTTTTTTAGTAATACTTACTAGTAACAATGTTGCTGAGCGTAAAATAATTCACAGTCAGTGCTAGAAATGGCCCAGCAGCTCACAATACATTTTGTGTAACAACATGCAGCACAGTTTGGAGGTTTTGCTGACTTTTTGCTCTGTGGCAATGTTCCCACTTGCACATCTCTCACGTACCACATCGATAAAATACCTTACACAGTACCGCGCTCTGGTTGCTGACTGAATTAGTTACAGAAATAAAACGGCACACATGGACCATGTGAGCAGGCCAAGAAGTTCACTGCAAGGGCGCACGTCCGCCACACTGATAACAGAAGTCAAGGCTCAGGTGTAAATCCATTCCCTTCAGCAAATACACAGCAAGATTAACCCCATAGATGTCAGAAAAAAAAAACATTTCTATAGAAGCAACACATTTATATAAGCGTTAGTCGTTTGATTCTAAGATATGTGCTGCTTTGCTTTGTTAAACTTTTTGCTTCTTTATAGGGGAGTTTTTAGGTTTTTGAGCTGTACTTCTGATATCAGCTAATCTCCAGGCAAACAGCAGCAATCCAGGAACATTTACAGGTCTTGCCCTCCCCCAGCCTGTGATTGGGCAGTAAAAGGAGAAGCAGTGGACTGATCAGCTTCTCTCTTAATCACTTTACTCTTTACTTATCATGTATCAGCAGGAGTCTTGCATTAAAGCCGCTCTGATTGGCTTCTTGTATTGCCCTTACACTCATATTGCAGACTATTGCAATGAATTTGGCACGTTTACAATGTCATTAGATTTACTGCATTAGAAGCGGATTTTCACATTTGTATTAATGTTGCTCATATTTATCTTATTTCGTTTTCAGGCCTTTTGGCCTAGATTTATACTAAGTTATCCAAATCCAAACCAAAGTTTACCTTGCCAACCACTGGCTATTTCTGTCATTGTTCTCAACCCTCAAATTTGCTCCATACCTATGATAGGCTAGTATTCTCAAATGTTTGTATACTACCCGTGTTATAAGTTCTTCTCTGCCACTGCAGACAGTACAATAAATCACAATCCTAAGTTCCTTTGTACAGTGTCTGTGCTGTGCAGGCACATTATAGCACAGGAGGTACAACCCAGTAGTGGTATGACTCTATTACCTGCTTGGTGACTTCATTGAGTGTGAGTTTGGTAGATATCTGTGAATATTAAACACCATGGAAGCAGAATAGTATTAGCAGCATATTAGAATGTCTCTCACACACTGTGTCAGCACATTTGAACTCCTGGGTATTTGGACTGACTCGATTTATAGCACTGAAGAAGTCTGTCTACAACTGTTGAAAAAGAATGGTAAGGCTGGGGATAATATTTAGGAACAAGATGGGCTTTGTTATGGGTAGGGGTGGTAGAGGATAGGTAGAAATGGCTCCTCAAATAGTTCCAGGCCATCTAAGCTGTAATAGGGCTTTATAGTCTAGTCATAGATGTTGAGTGGATAACCCAGCATAGATCAGGCTTCTTCTACCTCCATCCATGCCAAATCCAACACACTAACTGAAGCAATCCCCAACAAGCAATATATATGATTGTTTCAGCATTTCATTATAGGACTGTTGATGAAGAACTCAAAACAAGCATAGGTGAAGCATGAAGATTTTGTGTCACTACAAGGAAGTATTATTATTCTACCTATGAATATCCTTTCCCACGGGCAGCAAGAATTCATTTCCAAATGGGAGCAGCTCTTCCATCAATAGGCAGACAAGCCAGAACCAGTAGTAGCACCACCAATAAGCCCGAACCAGTAGTAGCAACACCAATAAGCCCAAACCAGTAGTAGCA